>NC_082386.1:8563102-8570602 GCF_031168955.1 Gadus macrocephalus
AGAGGTGAAGTGAGGGGTGGGTGCGGGGGGGATGAAATGATAGGAAAGCACGCTGAAAGGCCATAAATAAAAACATTAGCAAGGCCAATAAGTGCAGAACAAATAGGTGGCAGACTGGATGAGAGTGTGTGTTTGTGTGTGTGTGTGTGTGTGTGTGTGTGTGTGTGTGTGTGTGCGTGTGTGTGTGTGTGCCTGTGTTTATGTGTTGGCGGCAGTGTTCAACTCCATGAGATGTCAACTTATGCATTAACAAAAAGTATTACGGGCTAATACAAAAAGAGAAAAAAAGCTCACAGCGCTCTGCCGCCTGCAATGTTTCAAACAGAAGAGGCGCCCATTTAAATACTCGCTGCCGGCCAGCATACCAATCATCTCGCTTCTCCGTGGTCGGGGTCAGAGTTGCTACTGTTTTGGCGGGGGGGGGGGCAGGGGGGAGGGTTATGGACAGAATTCGGGTTAGGGTTAGGGTTAGCGGGGGATGGCGAGTTGTCCATGAGTCTTCACGAGGAAGCTGTTGGTTTAAGCGATGTGGCCTCGGCTTGGCAGCGCTATCACGGGGGGGTATCTGAGGGAAACTCAACACTAATCCCCCAGTCCCCCCCCAACCACCACCACTCACACCCCCACATACCCACTCGCTTTGGAGACAAGCACTGCCAGATTTGGGGCGTCTTTAACAGCTTAGGCGTAATAGGGCTTCAAATGGCCCTTTCAAAACCAACCGCCGCTGTATCTCCACATTACGCCTGGCTTAGGGGCCCGGGGGCAGTTATCATTCTGCTGAAGCTCCCTATCTGGCGACATTGTAATAGTTGCTAATGCGCCTCTGTTAATACTACGTTAGCATTATGGCCCGGCTCCTGTACTTGGAATGTGCGTGGTGCCCTCAGACGTCGGTTTGACCCCGTGTGGCTAGTAGGGGGCAACGCTTAGCTAAGGAACATCCTGGTGTGTGTCCTTGACGTGTTGCAAAGGAAAAGGGCTTTCATAGTTCCTCTGGCCCTCTGAGTGGGATGTTGCAGGTATTATCTAGAGATTTTCTGGGCTTTGTGTTGCCGCCGAGAGGAGAATGTAAAAGTAAAAAAAATCACAATTACTCTCCCCTGTCTTTGTGTCTCTTAGAAAAATGAGACGGAGAAACTTTGTCAAGCGCTGTTCAGTTTGTCCTTGGCTCGTCCTGTGTTGTAGGAAAAGAGAAAGGTTTAGCGAAATCGTTTTTCCTCACCAAACAAAGCGTTTTCGCGAGAGGTTCTGCATCTCAGTCACTAAATTGTTCTTGTGCGAGTAGCGTTGCCTTCTTGACTCGTTACTCTCCCTGGTTTATTAATATACTTGGTTCGTGTTTATCGACAGTGGAGATGGGTTAGTGAACAATAATGGTTGTGGCTCTACACATGCCGTGCTTCATTATTCCATTATTCAAGCATATGGACTAATGGTATTGGATAGCATAGTCCTACTGCATATATATAGCAAGCTAGCTAATATAGCTCTTCTCTCAGTAGGATTCACAGGGATCGTGTCATGCTATATGCTCCACTATGCTGCGCTACGGGACCGGGTCCGATGTGATTTATTTATTCAGTCATTCATTCATTGTGTTACTGCAGAGAAGGCCGGCTTACCGAACATAGCAGACCAATTGAAAATAAATGGAAGTCAAGTGGGCGGTGTGGTTGGGCAGGGGAAGGTTGGGGGGGGGAGGAGGAGGAGGAGGAGGGATGAACCGTTCCCTTCCAGGGCTCCTTGTTTGAAGTGGGACTGGTGTAGCTCAGCGGTCCATAGGGCAAGAAACCAATGTGTTGGAGGAGCACCAGATGGGCTTCCTCTTTGTGTGGAGCGAAGGTGTCTCACCACGCTCCCGTTGTTCCAGTAAAACACTCGGCCGCAGGGACCTCGGACGATGGCTGGACCCGTGCTCTGTAATCTTTCAAACACAAACACACACATGCACCCACTCAGGCAAAGCCATATGAAAAGGCGTGCCCATTCCCCAGGTACACCTTACCAAATCTTATGTGAATCCTGAAACAAATGACTGGCTGACTCTCACCAAGACAGAACACAAGACCGAGTTAAGGAAATCCCGATACGTTTTAGAGTTATTGGAGGTTTGTTATCTCATGACTAGCTCATCAACATCTCAGCATCGTTTAAATAGAAAACGTACACAGTAATGCACAGAGGATTCTCAATTGGCTGGAAGATATAGTTCAGGTTGACCCCTAACATTCAGTAGAGGGATTTGCAGGAATTGGATTCCTGAGCAATAGGTGAATATCCTTGTGAGCGTATATAGGGTGTGTTTTGGTAACACGTATCTTACCAAGTAACCTTTGTTCAGTCTTAATTATGGTAGCATTTTTATCATCATCTTCATGATCTATCGATGTTATCATTAATATCAATCTCTAATACGCAGTGTTGTCTATGATCATCATGATCCAAGCCGTCAATGTTGTTGTGGCTAAGTTAAGTTAAAGAAAGAATGTACATCTCCTTGACCGCTTTCTGGAATTTAATGAAGGGTATTAGTGGCAACATTCAACATGGGGCATCATTAGTATAGGCCTGTGTGGTTCAAATCACACAAACATGTGCATACGCAAGCAATCGACACACACACACACACACACACACACACACACACACACACACACACACACACACACACACACACACACACACACACACACACACACACACACACACACACACACACGCACACACATTCCCAGGCAAATAGGAAGCCAGCAGACACAGCAGTCCATTCAAGTTCATTTGCATTACATTTCATTTGGACTCTGCCTCAATGGACGGCTTGGGGGGAACAGAATAAAACCCATCTTTGTGTAATAGCATTTCCACTTAGTCCCCGACGCGCCGTAAAAGACGGCAAAGCATACAGCCGCCTACAGCCGATTACGCCAAGAAAAATAACACGCAGAAAAAAAAAGAACCAAAAAGAAGAAATAAATAAATAGGAGCGAGCCACGGACATTAGAGGCACCGGCCCTCAGGCCAACAATAGACGGCTATTAGAGGTAATTACAGTTTACATCATCTTATTTACCCAGAGAGAACAACGCAGAGTACAAATCTAGCGTCCAAGGCCTCTGAGGAACGGTTTCTGTTTTTTCTTCGTCTTCATTTTTACTCTGTGACGTTTCGTAAAAAATGGTCCATTAATGTGTTTTATTATTATGGATAATGGCTTTTACCACTGGCCCATTGAAAGAGGCTAATGCATGCATACGTAAATATGAACACGGCGCCTGTATTCTTATTTTAGATCTATGGATACTTTATGTATCGTTTATGCAGTGTTTATACAGCGGCTTGGACACTGTGTGCATTTTGTGGACGCACATTCCCATACCCAAATCTAAAAACACCAAAATGCTCATATATATTTAAAATACTAACAGGCTTGCGAATGGAGAATATGCTTCTGTATTAGTTTGAGTGTGAACTTTAAAAGTGCACTCAAATTACATTTGAGTGCAATAACTCCACATTAACTCCAATAACTCCACATTTCTTCATTAAAGGAACAGTCTGAGATGCCCAGATAGTGCTAAGCCTCTAGCTGAGTGCACAAAGTTGAAATTGTAATTCATTTCTCAATTCACCAGCCCTAAAGTGCAGTCGCGCAACCCTTGAGTGAAATAAGAACATTTTTACCGTTTGTTAGTTGATGCTAACATATCCACTTAAGAATTGACCTTGTCGCTCACACTGTTCATTCCTGTGTGCATGAGTCGACTATCCTTCTACGGGCATTTAATGTTTTTTTTTTACTTAAGGATTTCAAAAACAGATAATATATATAAAAAAAAAAAATCCTCAACCGCTTGCAGACAAAGTATGGCTATTGGATCTTAACAGAACCGCCTTAATGTCTGACAGTGTACCCTAACACTTTATCCTTTGCAGATACGTCACATTTCATTGCTTTTATCTCCCTGACAGGTTGGAGCCAGGAGCCTTGTGTGTGTCTCTCTCCTCTCTCGCCCCGTCTAGTGGCCCGGCTCAGCCGCCGTGACTCACTGTGTTTGGAGCTTGAGACTCAGTCTTCCGCTGAAAGGGTTAAACCTCTCAGCCATGCTTACCGATGTCTAGGCATTGGCCCTGCGGAAGAAATGTTGCGACCACTCTGGTCGCCCTCCACGTCTAGACTAAGCACTTAGACCATGTGATTTCATATGCACATGCACACACACACACAGACACACACGCATCCTCTCTCTCTCTGCTACCCGAACAGCTTTGATGAATTCCCAGTGTGAAGCGGGAGCAGAGCGGGAGCTTCACCGCTGGGGTTGGGAGGAAGTGACAGCTCCCTGATTCACATTGACACACCATAACCTGCTGATAACGCCTGCTGTGTGGGTGGAGGGTGTGGGTGTGTGTATGTGTGTGTGTACAAATGTGGGCGTTATGAGAAGAAATCAGCTAGGGTAAGGGTGTGTGTGTGTGTGTTTGTGTGCGTGTGTGAGTGTGTGTGTGCGTGCGTGCGTGTGTAAGTGTGTGTGTGTGTGTGTGTGTGTATGTCTGTGAACGCACTTTTGCCTCAGCTGTCCCATCTACAATGTCAGTGCTCAAGCATGTCTCTCTGTGACAGCCCAGCACAGAATGAGGCTGCCACACAGAAACACACGCACACGTTCACACACTCATGCTCGAACGCACAACCACACACCAACACACATACACACACAACCCCCCACACACACACACACACACACACACACACACACACACACACACACACACACACACACACACACACACACACACACACACACACACACACACACACACACACACACACACACACACACAGCAGTGAGCGAGCCTGGCAGAGGGAGAGAAATATGTACGTAGAGAAAATAAACGGCTACGCCAGCGAGGTGAGGGGTCACGAGCGACTGCCTCTCCAATGTTGTGTGAAATGTCTCGATGACGACCACGGACCATTATGTGTGTGTGTGTGTGTGTGTGTGTGTGTGTATATGTGCGTCTGTGTGTGTGGTTGTGTGTGTATTTTGTGTGTGTGTGTGTGTGTGTGTGTGCGTGCTTGTGTGTCTATACGGTCGGGGGGTGCATTTCAAAGTAAGTGCTTATTATCACCTCAATATTTTTCTTATTATGACAATTACATGCTCCAGGAGCGAATTAAGCAATACAAGACACCAAGCGGGAGCGGTTGACAGCTATTTGGAGACTCAATGCACAGAGCAATTTGCAGCCCTGAGCCAAACAAATTGGATTTGGGCCACTTTGGATTGGGCCCCAGATTGTTGGGCGTTTGGGCCCAGCAAGCGGCCGACTGAATGGCTGTCTGGCTCTGCTGCTCTCCACATTACCGTTCAGCACGCACCCACCAGGTACCCCAATGCTCAGCGGGCCCAGACGAGCGCTGTGCTTAGAAACAGCGAGCCTGCGTGGCGTATTTACAGCCTGCGCATCGTGAAACAACGCGCGTGTGCGTCAATATGACATGACATGACTGCACGTACGACGCAGCGTTCCCGCACCACGGCTTGTAAGCACACGTATGACACGTGTTTTGTGTCCTCCGTATAATGGGAAATAGATGGTGAGTGTTATCTTAGCGTGTTCTTCGTCGGATACCACTGGTGCGGCTATGGTTCTTAGCCACATTGCCTTACTCAAGTGGGTGTGTAATCCAAATGGCGCTCACGATCGCTAAGCAAATTACTGGTACCCACTTTTTCCTGCCCGTAAACTGCCACTGGAAACATTGGCAATGGCAGCGCAATTAGGAGGGAATGCAATTATTACCATCCATTCAGACAATTAGCCCATGGGTTAACAACCACGCTGTGCATCTCCACTAGCTAGCTCCCGTGTTATGAGAAAGCCGTCGCCATGGCTACGCCAGCCCGTCAGGAACCCGCCGTGTCAAATGGCACACTCCCTGGGTGGTCTCGCTGAGAATAACATCGCGGCACTATTGGTGGAGGCAGAGCAGCACGCCGTACCGGGAGGCCTGATTGGCTGAGGATAAGGGGGGGTGGGGGGGGGGGGGGGGGGGTGTAGGGGGGACGAGGGAGGGGGGGGTCTCTACGACAGACACGGAGGAAGGAAAGACTGAAGGGAGGGGGGGGGGGAGAGAGAGGGAGAGTGTGCTCGGCCTAGCGTGGGCAGATACAAGCGACTGGCGTCTCTGCGGCGGCGAGGGGCTGTGACGGCAAACAAAGGGTTGGAGCGCCACCGCCGAGAGGTTCACCCAGCGGAGAAACAAAACGAGCCCGCGTCACGCCGCAGACAGACAGCTCGTCGGTTCCGCCGGCGGTGGCCCCGCGGACAGACGACCGCAGCAGGGCTCGGCCTCGCTCGCTCTTTTAAAAATAGACCCCCCCCCCCCGTACGACGGCCCGGTGGAGAGGCTGGCGAAAAGACGTGTGCGCATAGCAATATTGATTTGACTGCTGGAGTGTGTGCCCTGTCCTTGGGTACGTCCTTATGCCAGGCGTATCTTCTCATCTAGCTTTCTTATCTGTACTTGTGTATAACTAGATGAGTCGTTTTTTTTCATAAGGTCCGATTTTGAGGTCTCTTCCAATGGTTGCGTTGGAGGTGCTGTTGGAGGGAGAGTGCGTCCGTCTCAGAGAGGACTTGTCATTGTCAGGGCCCTGCGTCCATGGCTGAGGCAGCGGTAATGGGGGAAGGGGTTAACGGGGCCAGGTGCACAGCAGGTGGCGTCTGATGCCCCCCATCCCCCCAAAGGTGCCCCCACCCAGAGAAACATACAGGGTCATGGCAGGGTGACTACCCCAGTGTGCCAATACAGCTGGGACACACTCCGTCAGTGTGTGTGTGTGTGTGTGTGTGTGTGTGTTTGTCTATGTGTGTGCATTTGTGTTTGCGTGTGCGTGCTTGGGTGTGTGTGTGTGTTAAGAATAAGCCATCGCATCCAATTGCATCACATCTAGTAGTGCTCTCTATTCCTGTCCTCATCTCCTTCCCTGACTGCCCCCCCTTTCTCCACCTCTCACACTCGTACGCACACACACACACACACACACACACACACACCCAGACACACACACAGCCAACCACACACCTACTTTATTTTTTCAACTCAAGTCCATATTCTGTCAGCATGATCGGTTGGGATTCCCTGGAATCAATTTAGTTGGGGAAATACCCTCTTAGCGGGTGCAGAAACACACACACATGCTTCCAAATACACACACACACACAATGAAACGCACACACACACACACACACCTCCTTGCTCACCGCAGGGAATGTGAGCAGTAATATGAGCTAACCCTTGGCCTGAATGAAGGCCCATTACCATTCACTGCCACCGCAGCAGGCAGTGCAATGGGCTGTTCTGTGGCTAATGCTGGTCTCCTCAGCCGTATTACAGGCGCCCCATAAGACCGCACCGCACCGCTGCTGTGTCAATGGGCCGCTGCCTTACAAGGGAAACAGGTGTAGACCTGTTTGAGCCAAACAAAAGTA
>NC_082386.1:8575602-8578102 GCF_031168955.1 Gadus macrocephalus
TGATGGAGCACCTTCTGTGAGGCGCGGAGAGAGCGATACCTCCGAGGGGTCCGCCTCAATGTAAACGCTGCACGGGGCTCGGCTGTACGCAGGGCTCGAGTGTTCTTATAGGCAGAAGCATGGGCAGTGGCGATCAGTACAGTCGGGCGGCGTACCCTACTTGGTGAACGTTTTGCTGCCGTTTGCTGGAGTTTTTATTTTTCATTTTGTTTGTTTGTTGTTGGCTAGATGTGTTTGTATGTGTGTATAGGCGTGTGGTTGCGTGTTGGTGTGATGCTTTGTGTGTGTGTGTACGTGCGTGTGTTTGTGTGCGTGTGCGTGCGCGCGCGCGCGCGTGTGTTTCCCCGCTTGTCACTGTGCATTAGCGCATTCATACTTGAAGGCCGAGCAGCTCTGCTTCCCCCCACATCTCACAGCTCCTAATTGACACGGAGCACATCCTGCTCCCCGGAGGTCTCGGCTCCTTCTGTTTGAAAAAGAAATCCTGCTTTCTTTTTTCTCTCTCCTCCTCCTCATCACTTCTCGGGTCCGCTGAGGTCCATTTAACAATCACTAGCCTGCGCCCCATCGCTTCCTTATTCCTCACGCTCTCTCTCTCTCTCTCTCTCTCTCTCTCTCTCTCTCGCTCTCCTCACCCCTGGCACTTTCTTCTCTGCTCTGTGTTTTTGTGTTTGCTTTAAGAGAGGTGATCCTGGCTCGCGGGGCCGAGGGCATTGGCTCGGCCCTGAGTCTGAGCTGTTTATCTGCCGCTCGAGAAGTGCTTTCATGCGGGGCCAGAGGACAACGCGGGCTCCCGCACGTAGCAGGGGTTGAGTGGAGGGCCAGGGGGGGCCGGAGGGGTCAGCGTCCGCTCCTCTGTCTCAGCGTAGCCTCCGCTTTATTGCCATTCTCTCATCACGGAAGAAGCAAATGGAACAAAGAGCATCGGCGATGCTAAAAAGTGTTTACCATTACCGTTATGTTAATGAATCCTCATCGGGAACTCGCTCCCGCCCGGAAGGAGGGTGGGAGGGAGGGGGGGGGGGGGGGGGGGGTCGAAGGTCAAACAGGAAGGCCCGAAGAGGAAGTGAAGCACTGACACCGCTGAGCAATCTGCATGAAGGACGCGGTGGTTCTCTTTTTATTTTATAATCTTTTTTACGCGGCTAACACGTTCCTGCGGCGTGGCCTCGGCACTCGGCAGAACCAAACAGCAGCTAAACTTCCACTCGCAGGAGCTGCTAAATATTGCACCAGAGAAAATCACCGGGGGGGGGACGCGCCGCAAAACGATTCCTCTTTTGTTTTTTAGCGGGGAGAATGAAACCCAGGAACGATGGCCTTCTGTATAATTCATTCTTCTTCTATTCTTTTTTTTTTTGTTTCTTTCTTTATTTTCACTTCGAGAGAGGGCGGTGTTTGGTGGTGGTGGCGCCGGTGGGGAGGGGGTCTCTTAGTTCTCTCTTGGTCGGGGGTGCGTTGAGCGTCAGCGTTGCCCAGAGAGGGAGCGAGCGAGGCGGGCGGGGTTCTCAGCGCTCCCCGGGAGGCTGTGTGGAGCGAACACCGCCTCTGGGTGCCTTTGTCCTCTTCTCTCCCCCTTCTCTCTCTTTACCCTCTCCCCCCCTTTCTTTACATCTCTCGCCCTCTCTCTTTCTCTCATTCCCTCCTCTCTCTTCTTTATTTTGCTCACACTACTTCGGTCTCTCTCACGCTCTGGTTGTTTTTTTTCCAGTCACCCGATCCCTCGTTGCCACTTTTTCTGTCTCTCGCCACTTTTCACCCCGTCCCTTGTTCTCTCTCTCTCTCGCTTTCTCTCTGCATCTCTCCTTTTTTTTCCCTATTTCCTGGTAATGGCTGCTTGTGTTTTTGCAAACTAGCCTCCCGGCGGGCATCATTTCATGTTGCGCACCGGTAGCCCGAACACTAGGAACCCAGAAAAAAAAACACAAAAGAGCCAAGGCCACTCGCATGCTTTGTTAGCTGCTCGGGAAAACAACTGTCCCACTCTCGCCATGTCCGATGTGAAACCCTCAGCAGGAACCCCCCCTACCCAGCCTATCTTTTAGCTTAAGCTGCACCTTTGCTTCACTTACACTTGCTACTCAGTATCGGAATAATGAGAACCTTGGGATGAAACACTTAGATTTTTTTTCGCACGCTGGCATGCTAGTCCGCCAACCCCTTGCCTCCCTCCTGGGGGGGGGGGGGGGGGGGGGGGGAGTTAAGGCGGGGGTTAACTGGAATTAGCCTCCGGCTTGGAGGGACATTGACTCTGCTCCTGTCAAGATCCAAACTACCATTATGGCCGCCCCACTGTTTATCTGCCCCGGTCCCCATTGTCTGCGGCGATTGGGGGGATATTACCTAGCCCTGTGTTTGAGAATTGTGTGTCTGAACACTCGGCTTTCTGTTTGTGTGTGTGTGTGTGTGTGTGTGTGTGTGTGTGTGTGTGTGTGTGTGTGTGTGTGTGTGTGTGTGTGTGTGTGTGTGTGTGTGTGTGTGTGTGTGTGTGTGTGTGTGT
>NC_082386.1:8583102-8586462 GCF_031168955.1 Gadus macrocephalus
CGTTAGTTCAAAGCCACTCCCCCAAAACATGTGACTAGCATGCTAGCTTTAGCAATAGGTCTTCCTAGCTTTGTGTACAACTCTGTTCATAAGGTAGATAGACAGACAGGCTGAGTAATATGATCGGACAGGCTTAGTACAGGCCTGAGACAGCCACAGATTTCATTTTTTTATTTTTTTGTCACAGCATTTGATTTGTTGATTGCTGTCAGGAGGTTAAGCAAAATTCGATGAATATGACATAAAATGCTTCCAAAATAAATTGCCTCCCACGTCTTTAATGTTTGTTCCTGGTTTTGGGTTGCAGGTCCCACCATGGCACCACAGAGTGCTGGGAACGTCTCGGATGGAGGTGGAGTCTCCCCAATGACACGCTCGCCCATGGCACAAGATAGAGGTTTGTGCGTGTGTGTGTGTATCTATGTGTCTCTTTATTGTGTAGGGTTAGCACAACGGGATCTGCATATGTAAATAGATATACTTTATTTCACATTATTTGATGATTTTGTGGATGCAAAAACAGTTACAGAGAAACACATTTCACTCACTCACAAATTTGCGAACTTCAATAATTTGTAATCGATAAAAAAAACGGCTGTTTTCTTTTAATCGCTCGATACACTGTCCATGACCATAAGCGGAGATAATCATATACAATCACGGATATATAATCTGAATCTTGTGTAATTGAAGGGTGTGATTATTCCACTTCCGTCCTTCCAGTTGTCTGAGCTGATTTACCTTCTCTGATTCACTGTAGACAGCTCTGGCTGTTGAGGTCTTTTGGTCGTCAGCAGCCCCATGCAAATGTTGCCTCAGCCTGCTTTCAATCAGCTGTTAGACACATAATTAAACAGGAACTCAGACGTTTCCTCCGACCTTCCCCTCGTTTTCCAATGATGCCGGCCTTAAAATGTATGCAAATGACCAAGATGAATTTACTCATCCACGCCAGCACCAAAACAAAGAAATAAGTCGAACATTCGGGTTGTTGCATAGCTGCAGTGAGTCAGGTGTGACCAGGACTTTAGAGAAGCATCTGGCCCCAGCACTGCGATTCCAGCTCGGGATCACTTAGGGTCCTTTACCTTGTGTCAGCCATCCTTTGACCTTTGACCTGTTACTGAATGCCCAGTCCGCAGCCCGGCGCTCATGAATACACCGGGTGATTTAAAGCTCGTCTTGAATGCGTCTAAAACCCCTTTCTGTCTCGTCCCCATCACACAGTGCTTGCCTGGCCCTTTTTTCAGACTGTTTCTCGAGCTAGAATGAAACAGTGACTGACCCCCACTCCCACCACAGCAGACCCTTACCTCCTAACCTTACACACACACACACACACACACACTCACACACACTTTTTGCCTCCCTAAAAGCTTCCCCTGCCTCGTCATTTCCATGAATCTGCTGCATGTCCCTCTTTCTTAAGTCCCTAGCTTCACGTTGCCTTTCCTTCCTCCCTCCTCGTCTCGCCCTCGCCGTCCCTCACACTGTATTCCCCTCGCCTCGCTAACTGCGTGTTGTTGTTCCTCTCAGGGCTTCATTCTCTTCGCCAAAGCGAGAAAGAGGCGGCTTGGTGTGTCTGCGCATTTATGCATGTTTGTGTGTGTGTGAATGTGTGTGTGTGGAGGGGGGAGAATTGAAAATGAACGAGAGAGGGAAAGAAGGGGAGAGCTAGAGAGTGTGAGAAAGAGCGAGAGGAAGGGAGAAATCCTTGAACGTGTTATTTGCTTTCAGCGCTGTCTGCACAATGTTCCTCTCCCCATCCATTTTCCAGGCAATTTAAGTACGGTATTACACAGTGTGTGTTTTATGCGTGTGTGTGCGTTGTTGTGTGTGTGTGTGTGTTTCCTCGCCGCACTCCCAGAATCCCCTTACCCTAATGGAAGCAAAACATTACAATAATGTCCTCGCTCCTTAAACCCGCCGCTCGCAGCCTAAGCACTTTCAGGCCCCGATCGCTCTGCTCCGTCTCTGCCTGCACCGCTCCTCCATAACACCCCCGCACTGGCTCTCTCTCTCCCTCTCTCTCCCTCTCTCTCTCTCTCTCTCTCTCTCTCTCTTCCCTCTCTCTCTCTCTCTCTCTCTCTCTCTCTCTCTCTCTCTCTCTCCCCCCTCTCTCTCTCTCTCCTGTGTTTCTCTCTCTCCCCCTCTCTCTCTCTCTCTCTGTGTTTCTCCCTCTCTCCCTCTCTCTCTCATCTTCTCTCTCTCTCTCTCTCTCTCTCTCTCTCTCTCTCTCTCTCTCTCTCTCTCTCTCTCTCTCTCTCTCTCGCCATCCCCTCTCGTGTCTTCTGTTTCTCTCTGCCCGTCCTGTTCCTCTCTCTCCATCTCCACCGTGCCTGCCTGTAATTCTGCTTACTTTGTTATCTTTGCCCAAATGCCGCCAGGCGCACGTACACATATGCAGCTTCAGACACACACACACAAAGACACACACGCAGACTCATGTGCCCACACAAACATTCATGTGCCCACACAGACAAACGCACACTCACACATACACACATTCATGGATACACTTTCACAGATGGACACACACACAGACGCACACAAACACACAAAAATAAGTATTCCTATCGCTTTACTCCCCTTTTCCTTCTACATACATTATATGTACGGAGGCAAGAACAATAGCCTTCAGTGTGAGTGTCTCCTACGCTCCACCCACCGTTGATCATCAAGCAGCCATTCTTTGCCTCCATAGTCTATAGTGTTTCAGAGCTATAGGGGTGGACTATTATACGTACTCCACTTAGCACAACTTTATGCCTCAATATCACCTCCAACCAGCTTGGGATTTTGAGTCCATAAGACATACACACTGTTCTACGTTTTGAGAGTCAACGTGGCTGTCTGATATGTATCGACGGAGCCTCTGTTGGACTGTGGGAAGCTACTCTGTATCATGGGACCAGGCCAGGATTTATAAAACGTATCATTACTTTCTGCCCTAGCCATGCTCTCTGAACCCTCATTGGAAATGAGGTTAGCATCTATTGGCAGTTTACAAGCAGATTAGTTATTTGTTGGATGTGTGTTGTGGATGTGTGTGGTGCGTATGTGTGTGCTTGTGTGTGGATGTGGCGGTTCCCGTGTGTTTTAAGGGTTCCTGTCCAACATGCAGAGGAACCTGACAGGGTCCCAGTTCTCCTCCTCCAGTCGGGCCCCCCTATGTCTCCTATACCCTCCCCTGGGGCCCGGCTTATCAGGGCATGGGCCCTTACTCACAGAGTGGCCCCCAGGATCCTACGGCCCCCAGGGATCACAGTTTGAACACCCAGGTAAGAGCTGCCAGTCTCATCCAATACACACACACACACACACACACACACACACACACACACACACACACACACACAC
>NC_082386.1:8586562-8783433 GCF_031168955.1 Gadus macrocephalus
GAGGACCTAGGTGTGGCTCAAAAGAGAGTGAGATCAGAGAGAGAGAGAGAGAGAGAGAGAGAGAGAGAGAGAGAGAGAGAGAGAGAGAGAGAGAGAGAGAGAGGGGGGGGCAGGGACATTTTAAGAAAACCACCTTTTCAACAGGGATGGAGAGAGACACACGGTTTTGACGAGGAGAAGCTTCAGTTTCACTGTTTGTTTTAATTGCTGGACATCGATAAAAAGAGATAAGCCATGATCGATATGTTCACTATGGCTAATTAAAATAAGGATTTACAAATACAGGATTGCACAGATATGCATATATAAATAAATATATACATTATATAAATTGTGTTTGTATGCATATGCATACATTATATATATACACACATAAGACTTATGTTATTATCTGTATTTCATCCACAGCAGTGGCATCCGTTTGTGCTTCCGAGGCATGGCGCTGTTGATGGATGGCGTCCAGGGCCGGGCAGAGGGGGAGAACAAGGGGCCCGGGGCCCTCGGAGGATCGATACTACAAACAGGAGGACCTGCCTCGCATCCTAAAAAAAATTATCCTGATCCAGCCGGTCCACACACCCCGGTCCCCCTCCCCCCTCCCCCGCTGACTCTCCAGCATCACTGTGGAGCTGCATGGGAGCGGGAGCCAAGAGATGGAGCCCGAGGAGAAAGGAATCCATAGGGGTGTGTGTGTGTGTGTGTGCCAGTGGAGGCTTCTCCATTGAGGAGAGGGAGGAAGATCCTCCCTAACATTGTTGAGAATAAAAAATTTAGATTGCCCCGACTATTGTAATGAATTAATGCCCTTAAATATGACTACTTTATTGCCTTTGAATATATAATGTTCGTTTCCCTGGGTAAAGGGACATTAGCACCCCCTATCGCCTATTGACAATTACTTCAGGGAGGAACGTCCTCCCTCCGCCGCCGTTGACTCCCATTCATTTTCCCGAAAGTACTGGCGGCCGGTGGATAACATGGGTTTCAATGGGAGAGAGGAGGAAAATCCTCCTCTGAGTGGGTGGGACCTTAAGGGGTCTGATTCGGGCAAAAATCTATCCGTCTGCACTATGAACCAATACGCAGGATCCCTGGATGTTGAGCAGTGTTGCCAGATTGGTCCGATTTCCCACCCAATTGGGCTACTTTTAACCATGTTAGGCTGGAAAAATTATCATTGGGCGGGAAATCTGCCCAATCTGGCAACGCTGTCGATAACAAACCCGGTCTGCATTGCCGCGGTGCTCAGTCTGAGAGACGCAGAGCAAGTGAAATCTGCGATAGCGAGATCCTAAATGCACAATGGAAACATTGGAAACGGAGGACATTGTTAACGTCTTATTACAAAAACCATTCCATTCATTCAGAAAGAGGTAGACCACTTCCCAAAATCAAGGTCATCAGAAGTAATGGCAACGTCAGTGTTGTGAGTGCTACATGGTTTGCTAGGTACGCATGACTTACTGGTAGCATTACAAGCAATTGTAACTGAAAATAAACATAAACATAACATAACTTCAGTCAGTGAGGGCAAAAATAGGCCCAATAATAGGCCCAGATTTTTTTATTTACTTTTACAAATCAATAGTAGGCCTGATTTGACTAATATGCTTTGCATCCTTTCCTTCTCAAATTACAGTGATGCCACTGGTGGCTTTGTATACATTTTGTTCACATAACTCCCTCCCTGCTATTTTGTAGTTCACCAAAACACCCTGAAACAACTTGAGTCTCACATTCTTATGCCACCATACACCAACAGTGCAAGCAGGCCAATGGCAACCAAGCGCGCAGTCCTTCCTCCCTCACTTTAAAAACCACCAGCCGCCACTGGTGTGTGCGTGCGTGCGTGCGTGTTTGTGAATGTGAGTGTATATACTGTATGTGCAATGGGCGAAACCATAGAATGTGTCAGCAGGTTTGTAGGCGAATCGCATGTCAGCAAACTCAAGGTCAACCCCGACACGCACACACCAACACAAAGAAACACACACACACATACACACACGCACACACGCACACACACACACACAGTCGGTGTGACACGGCAATTCCGAGGTGTCTAAGGTGATGCATATCCCATTAACGAGTCCAAAACAATGTCCTGACTAATGATGTTATAATGGGAATATTGAATGCATGGGAATGGGAATAGGATTGGGCTTTGCCTCAGACAGAGAGGTGGTTGGGGGGGATAGGGGTAGAGGGGGGGGGGGGGGGCAATTGAACGCGAGCCAAGGCACAAGGGGGCAGTGGGCCAAAGGCTCAAGAAGAATTCAAACTGAAGGAGGCGTAGCATGAGGTAGGGGGGGGGGGGTCGCTGATGCACGAAAGGCTGGGCACAGTCATGCCGAATCAATACCGAATCCCCCCCACCCCCACCCCCCAGACACACACTCTCACCCCCAGCCCCACTCGCCCCCTTACTTCTCAACCTGCTGCGCCTTGTTGGGTTGGTGATATACAAGAGCAGGCAGCGTCGCAGAGCATAAATAAAACATGAAAAACCTGAGGAATTATGGGGACCAACCGACAGTGATACATTTGCTCTGTAATGCTCTATTATTCCTTCTTTCTCGCCCCTCCGTGTTTGCGGGAGCTGTCCAGGACTCGGGTAGGATTGTTATCCGTGCGGCGTTTTATTTGACCGTTGCGCCGGTTCGGCTTCTGCTTGAGAATTAATGAATGAATCAAGGGCCAGTTGGGTTTGGCGAGGGGGGGAAGAATGTGTTTGGGATTGGGGGGGGGGGGGAGGCCTGCGCTGCAAGCGGCTGTATAGCGCCGAGACGTGATGGGCTAATAGTTGGAAAAGGAATTACGGTGCAATTGCTCTGTCTGGTTGTGGCCCTAATACCGCGGCCAGGCCCTTCCCTGGCAGCCCGGCGGGCCCTCGATGGGATCTGATTCCATTTGGAGAGCCTTATTTTCCTCTTGATCTGGCACATTAAGGACCTTTCTATTCACAAGAGCAAGAGCCAGGAGCCATGGCGGGGGGGCGGCGGGGACAGGCTCAGCAACACAATGGATTAGTGGACCGCTGTGGAAAAAGGAGGCAGGTCAATGTTTTAAATCTGGGGCCCTGTCTGGTTAAATCTGCTCAGAAACAACCAGTGGTGGAAAAAAAGAGCCAGCTCTTAAGCAAGATGTCTTGAAGCAAATGTGGACCAAAGTGAAGGTCGTGCCTGAAGTTGGAAGTGGCCTTGAGCAACAAGCCAATAACTTGGCCTCTTCCTTTATTTAAACGCTGTGTACTTTGGATCAAATGTATCTGTCAGAACCATTCCACTCGTATTCTCTTCATTTCTGCTTTCTATTCATGCAAGTCTTACAAGACCTTAGTCTTATGATTCAAGTGAAGTTTCATTGACCGCCCATTCTCCAGAGTCCAGGCTATTCAGCTACTTACAAGGGCCAGATCAATGCAGCTGAAAATTTAAGGACGCCAGGAAAAAAAGGTATTATCACATTCAAGCACTTACGTGTCAACATAAAATACAACACTACATTACCTAAATACCGTGCACAAAGAGTCTCAATTAGTTTATCTCACATAGAAATCATGGCAGTCAGTTTATACATTTATACATAGACCTGTGTTATTCTTCATGTATTATTTTTCAATACATCCCACATCCAATACAGATTTTATTAATGTGAGAGAAGATCGAAGAGACATCGACCATGCTAACTTTAACCCTGTAAAAAGTACTCTTATTATTCATCTCATTCAAATAAACATTCAAAAGAATTGGCCTCAGCCCTTAACCAATCTAGGAACAAGTGAGGACGTCATTGAGTTGACATGGTTTTGTTCAGATGGATGAAAAATATGTTGTTCTTCACGTTAACTCTGTTCAATAGATCTTCAAGGACAGCTAGCATGCAGTTTCAGAATCTGTGAAGGGTTTCTGTTATTCACCGAGCCCCCCTCCCCTTACAGAGGGGGGCTATGGTACTCCACCCTTGTTCCGAGCACGGCTGTGATAGCCGCCCCGGGTTGGTGATTCACAGAGAGGATCTTGATTCAACTTTGATTGGACAACGAGCAACTGAACCATGGGATATGTTCCATTGAAGTTTGAGCGATGTGTGATGCGGTGCCTTCTCAGATGGTATTCTTTACTGACTGTGATAGTCTTGTTGCAGATCAAACATATTTGCTTTGGCCACACATTACTAAATATATACTTCACAGTCCGACCCTTATCAAATTGTCGAATTTCATTGCCAACAGACGTTGGCTTGCGCACAGAGCAGGCAGGTCGTAGGGGCGGGACCAAACTGATAACAAGGTTTCCTATTGGCAGAAATGAACTGGCTAACCTTCTTGCTTTGGAAAAGCTTTTTTTTCAGGGAAAATTGATTGCGATTGTTCATTTAAGTTATCTGAGGGCTGGATCAAAATAAAGGCAGTCTGGTTGTGGCCCGGTGGGGCGCTAGTTGTAATCGCTTAGACTAGAGAATACATACATTCCATTACTTTGTAGATTCCTATGAGAAGGGATCCAGAAGGACTCTTCATTGGTTCTATATTTTACCACCATATAAATTCATCAGAAGAACAAGATCTTCCGTCGCTGGACATCTCTGCTGTGTAAGTGGGTGTGTGTGCGTATGTGAATCATCAGGGAAGACATGGAACTTTACCAGCACTGCTTGTCTGCCCAGATTATAGCCAGCCAATTATCCCTCTTAATTATCTATTGACTAGACGGAATTGATGTTTTCAGAGCACTGATTGGATAATCAGGAATGTTGGCCACAGTTATTCTCCTTGGCCGGTCTCAGTCATCTGTCCAATCTCGTCTTGTTTCAGGATTTATTTTGGTTCCTCCCCAGCAAAACATATTCCAACTGAACAATATGCATGAGAGCCTGGGGAGCTGTTTGAGCCATGTTACTACTGAAGACAATATGATAGTGTTGGCACACTGGCTGTTTCTGTGTGTGTGTGTGTGTGTGTGTGTGTGTGTGTGTGTGTGTGTGTGCGTTTTGTTTTTTGTCTTTCAATGTTTTTTTCCCTCCCGTTCCAAAGAGGACACAGAAGACCACAGTGTTTTCCGGGCCAACAACAGACAACCTCTTTCCATTCTGCGGCTGTCATTAACCTCCACCTCTATCGGTAACCCGGAGCAAGACATTTTCTTAAGGGTTTCCATTTCCCAAACAATCCCGAGCCGAACAAAGGAACCGTGCCGTTTTAATTTCTCCCCCTTTCACGTCGGGAGTGGCCCAATGTCCCCTTCTTCTTTACCCCCCCCCCCCCCCGATTGAGAGCGAGCTGGCACAGGCCCAGGCAGACATGGGGGACCACTAGAGAGAGTGTGTGTTGGGGGGGGGGGGGGGGGGGGGGGGGGGGAAGAGAGAGAGAGAGAGAGAGAGAGAGAGAGAGAGAGAGGAGTGACACTGATTGTGCCTCCACTAATTAAACCCCGCCTGACCCTAGTGTTGGGACATCATTAGTTCTCCCTCGTAATCATCACACGGCAGCAATTACATTCTGTTTGGCCCCATTTGCATTTTACAAGATTTCCCTGAACAATCAAGGGACCGATTGGTAGAAGAGTGGAGGCTGGGGGAGCGGAGGTGTGGGGGGGGGGGGGGTATCCAAGTAAAACACAGAAGTCTTGGGGAAAGCTGGTGCCTATTTCAACACTGGGAAGGTGCATTGAAAGGGTAGGTCATGAAGTGCTACATTTAAAGCTAAAGTAACTAAAAGAGAATCAATCAACTATTTTCATTAATTGAAGTCACAATCCAATAAAGACCAGTAACTGTTCACAGGAACGTTGTCTATCAAATATACGAGAAGACCCACTACCATCAACTTCGTTCAGTTGCAATTCTCTCCATTTTGGGATGAATTCCTTATCTAAGCAATGTCCTCCTTCAATATCTTCACCCTTAGATTCTCTACATGCTTGTTCAGCTTAAAGCTCTATGGTCCAAACTGTATTAGTAATGACGGTATAAATACCATAAAACTATTGGGGAAGGCGAAAGAGCAGCACGCACTGCACTAACTTATTTTGAATCAGGTGATCAGTTGAAGCAGCACTTCAAACAAGAACCTTTAAGCTACTTGAGATCCAAAGCTCAAAACATGTCTTCAAACCCCTGTTCCACAGTGCGATCAAGTGCTTCAACTAGGCCTACCTTCTACCGATGTGCTAAAAGGGCTACAGTGGCCTTCACTAGGAAATGAAAACGGTGTTCGTTCAAAGCAAAATCCTTCCCGACTGGATTTAAGAGACACAGAGAGGGGAAGGGACATCGCGAGACCAAGAGAATCTGAATTATGTGGAAAAAAATACAGAACTTGTTTATGAAATTCGCCCGCTACTGATTCTATTCACTTGCAGAGTGCACTACAGCTCACACACTCACGGGATAAAGAGCCATCGATTTAAGTGTTTGCTTTTGGGGGGAAAACTGCACAAGGGCATCCTTCTCCATCTGTATTCAGAGAGACGGTAGTCCTGCGCCCAGCACAGCAAGTCTCTCGCTTCCCCGAGATGCCATCTATAGAGAGAACGCCGTACGTCACGCACATCAAAGATGGCTTCGCTCTCGGAAAGGCACACAGAGACACAGTTGGCATCCTCACAAAGTGAAGGAGACATTTTTTTCTCTATCTCCTAACGGTGTTATTCCGTGCATCTGCTGTTACTAAATCTGACAGCAACAGCCGAGTAAGGTCGTTGTGTTAAGAAGAGAATTATGCCGGCAAATACCTGCGGGGCCCCCGAGCTCACCAGACGGGAGACGGACCAGCCGTGGATTCTCGGTCCCCGTCGCGGGGAGTAAATAACAAAATGTTGTCACTGGAGATGAAGAAGACAACGGCACGGATGACAATCAGTCTAATGGCGGTAAACACTGCTCATCTGCGAGAGGACACAATAATTAAGGGCTGAGCACGAAAAACACACCAGCCACCAAATCCCGGCAGTTCTCCTTCCACCAACTCGGCGCGGCGGGGGCGTCTGCTGCCAATAGATTTCAAAGCGTGTGAAATGAAAAGCTGCAAGATTTGAAAAAAAAAGATAACGCTTTCCTTTTGGTAGCCGAGCCGCAGGTGATCTCACCCGTGGAATATCAGACGACCACCGCCACCAACCCAGACTTATGTTGGCGTGCGTCTGATCTCATATTGTTATTAATTCATCACTGCACAGCTACTGTTTTTATCATCTCTATGTGTGTGATACCCTCCCCCCCTCAACTCCCACCGAATGCAAAGAAGTGGGGGGTGGGGGGGGGAAGAAACGTCTCCACTCAGGCGGACATAATCTCTGTAGACGAGTGTGCCGAGAGACACGGTTGCAAAATTCACTCCCCTTTACTTAGAGACAAGATTAGCCGGCTGAGAAGGAGCGGGGTACGCTCATTGGTTTAGGGAGAGGACTCTTCGACTCTTCATGACAAGGTTATGTATTCTCATGGGCAGGGACCTAAACTGAAGCACAGCTCAATAAGGTTTATTGAGCTTCTATAGGACAACACTGCTGCAGGTGTGACGGTTGGCAGTGGCTTGAACCCTGATAGTATGTTACTCTGATTTCCAGTCCCATTTGCTTGGTGTCCCATTTACACAATTTGGTGTCCTGAAGGGTCATGTTATATCCCATAATTGACCATTTGTATTATGTTGCATAACATAATTGCCCCATTTTCTCATTCTATGGATAATAGGGAAAAGAGCTTGAATCGTCTTTGTGGATTATCCTTCGGCCGGAAAACCCAAGAGGGGAAACGGTATTTCAATCCAGGGTGTATCGAGCTTTCTCCATGTTCCACTATTACTAGGCGTAATATTCTCACAGTCATGTCCTCACAAACGTCAACAGGTCGGATTAGTTTGTATCATGGAATGGTACTCATGAAGGAGGCAGGTCCTTGGTGTGGTCGGCCATTGTATCTACGATTGAAACTCATACTGATGTCATGACACTATATATCCTTGTCCTCACCAATGCCACCTTGAATTGAAGTATGCCTGCTCCCCCCCCCACCCCACCCACCCAAGGTGACACACTTTCATCCTAAGGGACGTGGTTAGTTGTGCTTTTTGGAGGAGGTCTGGGGCAATACAGAAAATCTGAGTACCCATAATGAGTTTCTTACTTTGTTGGCTTGTTCCTTAAAGCTACCCCCCGGATCAGCTTATGATCAAAGGGACTAACTTAATTAGGTTAGTATAAATTCAATGTATTGATTCAATATATTCTAATATAGAAAATATTCGTAATACAATAATACAATATATTGTATTATGATTCGTACAGCCTACTCAACTGCAAATGTCATGTAATGGTCCAGACAAATTCCTGTGTGCTTCTGTGTGTGGCTGATTGGTAACGCAAACGCTTATCCGATTGGCTCTAAAAAGCATAATTTCTGATTGGTGGATACATTTGTTGGATTTTTTTTTCGAGCAGTGGCAGATTTATGCCAAAGATATTTGTCTACGCTAAATGCTTGGAAGCAGATCAACAACTCACAACACAGGTTTCACACTGGTTAAATACAACCACATGCATTTGTGGATATATTTTCACAGATGTGAATTTGATATGCTGTTCACAAAACATTACGAAGAAGTATAGAAATATAAATTTGTGGAATTGAAATAAATTTCCTCCATAAGAATACACAGTACAAACACCCTGTTCATAACATCTAGTCAAATAACACTTGAGAATGATGTGGAGAATATTGAGCATGAAATATTGAGTAATGCAGCTTTACCACACTTGAGAACAGACCACATGTGGTCAACATTAAGCCACAAGGAATGGTAATATTAAGTGGAAAGAAAATTAAAGTATGAAAGTAGAAATGAATGTGCTGAAATGTGTGCTTCAGTTAGCTTTACATAATTTAGTAGTGCTACAACCCATAGGTTCCTCAGTAGGGTTCGCAGTGGCTGTGCTAGCTTAATATGTTTTGCTCTGATTATGTCGTTTCCAGGTCAGTTCACTTTGAGCCGGTAAGGAAAAAGGTTCTAGGGATGTCTATCGCCATACATTTTCTCATCACTGGCTCAAAACAGGCGTCCAAATGAAATGAGCTTCCTTTTTCTAAATTGCAATTACTTTGTGCAGAATTAATCATATAAAAGAACGTGATAAGAGCTAATAACTGGTCATTACAGCATACAGTGTTCATTATGACTCAAAACTTACTTCATACCATCAGGAGAGAACAAAGTGCATTCTGGAGCCAGATTTCACATTAAGGCAATTTAGAATATTCCAGACTGCCTAATTCAGGGGTCGGACTTCTGTGTAACTTAATTTGACAAGATTAATTATACAATTAAATCCAAACTCCTCTCAATTATGTGGAGAAATGCTGGCTGCTTGCTCCAGCCGACCCCTCACCTCTGCCGAGGCGAGGTACCTGATAAGCATAATTTCAACAGAGGCAGAAGAAATTGTGCTGCCTATTTTGTCGCCGTGCTCGACTCAGCACATTATTGTTCCTAATTGCAGGCTGACTTCATAACCATATGCCCTTGACACGGCAAGGCAGGGTGTTATGCTATTCGCTCACACATTACAACAAGTGGGGAGAGCTCCTTCCTGATTGACAGGACAATCAATTGAAACAAAGGATTTAACTGTGTGTCAATTGGCTTTGTAATGACAATTGGCAGGGTTAGCATTTAGATTTCAGAGATTCATCAGCTGTGACGAGTGAGTGACTAACAACATAATTTGGCGTTAGCCCATTAAGTTTGTGCAATTTGCAATGTGCGATATGTGCCCAGTAAATCCTCTCATGTACTCTTTAGATTAGCCGGCGGATACATAATATAGAGTTGACCATCTGAGACTGCATCAAGAAAAGTTATGTTGAGAGCTTTTTTTTTTCTTCTTCTCGCAACGAAAATACAACAGCGCTTCGAACCACATTAGGGTACCAGCAGCATTGACCAGTGCCAGCGCCATGCCAGAGCCGGTTACCTTCATAACTGATGTGGAGCGTTGGCTGGACCCTGTGCCTGTTGGAGGGAGGGACCGCGGAGGGACGCGTTGCTCATCTACCTTGACAGTCAGCCATTATCAACACAGTTGTTGGAGCGAGGCGGGAATCTCACCGGGGACGGGTGTAAAACCTCTTTCAAAGACCTTCACAATCCCGCTCTCCTAACACCCCCACTCCCACTCTCCATCCTGTCATTCTCGCCAGCCTTCCCTTTCTGCAGCCTTCAGAGGAACGGGAAAAAGGGGGGAAAATGGTCTATTTGACCTTAATCTGCTCAGCAGTGAGTAGCGGAGAGATGACATGCATCCTCCGAGGTAAAGGCCAATTGTTTCTTTTTCTCTCTTCCGAGGGCCAATTTACGACCTCCCTCTGGGAATTTCTCCAAGGCTGTGAACTATTTCAGGTTCGCTTGCATTGTTTTTTTTGAATTGCTCAGCTGGAAGGAGAGCTCAGAAAGAGCAAGCAGTTTCAGTTTCCTCATTCTCCTCCCGGCGTCGTTGAATCCAATCCACGCGGATGTACCATACCGTCGTCTCATTCAGCAATAGAGAGCAATACAAAGAGAGATCTGGAATCCAATATTTTACATGAAATCCAATATCGTACACGCAGTGTTGTAATACTATAGCACTAAGCACAAAATACAATTGGTCAGAGTTAGTGTAGTTCGAATTATCCAAACAATCTGTATGGATTTAAGAAAAAAAAAATCAAACAGCCATGATGAATCTAGTGCGAAACCAAGGGGAAATTAAACAAAGTTACATTTGGATATGAGAGTGAATAGACAAACCCTCTTATCAGCATCACGGCTAGTGTTCCAAGACAAGCAGTAGATTAGTTATGCAAATCATCGGCAAGTTCAACGTGGCCACTTTTTAGTTTGTTTTTAGTCTATTTGCTATATAGTCATTGAGCTGACTCTTTTATCCAAAGCGACTTAAATTCTGATACATGTCTTTGAGGAGCAGGTAGGTACCTAAGTGCACTACCTTGGGCTCTCCATTTAAGGAAGGATTCCTACAGTCAAAGCAAAAATGTTTTGTCATCCACATGGTATGATTCTTTTACAAATCACATTGGTTAGAAGAGTATTTGACCATCAACGGTAGGTGCTCTGATGGGCATGGGGTCTGGGGACGCATTAAAGATAGAGCCACATTCAAGTCAAAAACAAACCGTGTCACCATTAGTGACTGAGAAATACATCATAAAATACTGATGGAGAAAGGGTTCAAGAAAGAATCTCATCAAGAACTAGAGCAGCCTGTCACAAACAAAAAAATAGATAAATAAATAAATAAATCAACAAAGATTATTTAGCAATAAGTCTTAATAAGCAAAATCTACCGAACCCTCTCAGTTGGCCAGGCTGAATCAACATATTGTGAAGAATATCCATCTGGTTCCCCAGTCGTAAACAACATATTTTATAAGACCAAAAACAATGTTTAAATCATTTTGTCAAGGAACAAACCACAGCTCAGATTTCTAAATGAATCCCCAAAAGCTCTGACAGACTTGAGGAACACTCATAGTCAAGAGGCGATGCATTTTTAACAACGTATGAAAGCAGGGAAATTAACCACGAGTCTAAAGTCTTGGAGAACTGGGCATGAATTAATTATAAGGAATGGAAGAAGTTATTAAGTTATTTGTTAACAGTAAATATTCTGTATGCTGTCCCTGGGAGCATGACTTTTTAATAATTCTGAGTTTTTAAACTTTAATGCTTAGCTCCATCCTGAAAACAATGGTGCTTAGGCCTAATTGATTCCTCGGGCTGGGAGTAATTATGATGGCTGTGTCTAAGCGAAGCCTGATCTACTTGGCTCTGGGTGAGAGAAGAGAGAGCAAAGGGAAAACGGAAAGACAGAGAAATAAAGAATTAGAGATAGGCGCGGATACGTTGCTGAATGAACACTGCGACCCTCAACGATGGTGCTGCACCTCCTAAAATCCAGAACTATTCAATTAACAACGTGGATGTTAAAAAATATATATATTCTGACATTCACCATACCATTGTTTCATTTAGTTGCCTCCAAACATTCTCTCTCTCTATCTCCAGTCTATTTATCGCTTAACATCTGACCTACCAGCAGCCTGCTAGGGTCAGGCTTCTAGCGGGGTCACAGGGCCAATCACATCTGCCAGGAGTCACTCTCAGCAGGGGCACTTTTTAATCCATCAGCCCTCTGCATTAATTACCAACACCACCACTGGGTGCAAGTCTCTTGATACTGCCACATGAAAGGCCGTGTTCCAACGAACCAGAGGAGATGCTATGGTCCATTACCTAAGGACACCTTGTACGGGCACAGATTCAGGCAAAGGCTACAGTAAGCAAGAACCACAGTGAACTGCTACATGCCATACCCACAGCAAATTAGTATTTCATTATAAACGCCGCACACATACGACCCAACACAACACATCACATTATCATTTTACTATGTCCTTTAGCAGTAAAAAGCGACTCAGACAGAGAAAAACACACACACATTACTTGACGTACTGATGCAGACTAAAATAAACACCCACAGCAGTGTCCCTGCCTTCCGGGAGCAGGGGGAAGTGATCCACGACTGATGGGGTTTCCCAAAGGCCAGCGACACACACTCTGCTTACCCAGAGACCGCCAGGAGAAAAATGCCAATTGTCTCACGGGCAACGTCTCCATAGCGCAAAGTGCCCGACTGTGCACACACACGCACATGCACACGCGCGCACACACACACACTCACCCAGACAACAAACTCACACTGAAGCACACAGAAAACACACACACACACACACACACACACACACACACAGAAGCACACAGAAATCACACACACAAACACATACACACTCACACACATGTTAGGGCGCTGTCTCGCAAGGCAGAGTGGGTCCTGGTCACAGCTGCTCTCTCCTGCCTCAGGAGGAATTGCTTCCATTTGGCTTGTCACTTGCCGGGGACACTGTGTGGCTTTTCTCATTTGTCAGTGAGTGGGGGCCATCCTCATGGCTCTCATGGCAAAACTTGGACCCCTAGCAGGAGAAAAGACACAAATTCTCCCTCTCTCTCATGTGCATGGATCCTCTTTCTGTCGCTCTCATCTCTCTCAGCCTTTCACCACTGTCTTTTTATCCCTTCTATTCATGGGGTTAAAGAAAACAGAGCAAAGGTGCCCAGAGCAACAGAGCAATGTGGACAGAAGGGTCAAGGATGAAACCTTATGTGGAGCACTAGCTTGAATCTAATAGTACCGTAGGTCTTTTAGCAAGGCCGAAACTGGCTGAATTAAGATTAGCCGAATAGCATTTATTCAACTGTTTTCTAATGTGAATTAAAGGTAGTTAAATAAATATAGAAAAGTAACTTCACTTATTTTGTATAACACATTAGCTCAAATATATAGCTGCCTCCTTAGCGCTGTATAAGTGTTTTCGGATAAGGTACATTGTCGATCGAGGCTAGAAAATCGCAAAAAAAAAAATCGCGTGCCAACCGCAAGATCCCAAGCCCATACAATGGAGCCGACCTTCGCACTACGCGCGCTGTTATTGAAATTTTGTGGCTGATGTGATGAATGACCCTCTCTCCTGCTTCCCTACTTGATCAGCTATGGCGTTGCAGTTCAGAGGACGAGATTGGCACATGCTGTGCTTATACGCAGATATGCAAATAGCGGCCCACTTCTGTGTTTTCATAGTTTTCAAACCTGATGCGAACCGTACCCTAGTACACATGAACCGTACTTGAAACCACCTTTTCAAGTGGACTCGGGCACGGATTGGCTGTCTGCGCTTGGGTACGGCACATTGTTCACACTAATCAAACAAGCGAGAATTTGGGGTCAAGTGTACTCGTATCCGGGCCTGGGCCCATGATGTGAAGGCCCCCTATGCTTCATTTCCAAACCAATGGTGGTTTCAAACCACAACCAGCGAACTGGAAGAGGGTGAGGTGTCTGCCTCAAATTGAGGAAGTAAGAATCAAACGTGCAACTCCAGCAGGCTCCAGACGACCTGCTCTAACCCCTTGAGCGCCTGTCGCCAACATAATGGCAATCAGACAAGCTTTCATTGATTATCTACAAACATTGTCAAATCATTGTTTCTCAATGATGAATTTTCTTAACAACACGGTAGTATGGGCTACTCATTCACATGCACAGCTTGTATTTGATTAGGAGAAGAAAGGATTCAATTAAGTCCTCGTATAGGAATATGCTAGTTCCGATAAACACAAAGTCGTTCATATTCATAAGCGAAGCATACAATTCCTTGACATTAGCTGTGACTCGCCTGATTTTTATATAAATGGTACACTGTGAGGTAATTATATCATAACATCCCAGCAATAACGGCGCTGGTAACATTTCACAGCACCGAGGGAACACAGTGGTCCAATTAAAAGAGCTGTCACAAGAAGCCCAGGCCCTGAAACCTGGCTATAACGTGCTGTGCCAGTACTGGTCTAGCTATGATTAGAGGCTGCGGTCGCTTTGAGGGAACAACGCTTTCATGTCTGCTGGGTTCCACTTGCTTTGGCTGCAAGTCAACAGGTGATTTCAGGACATTTATCTTGATTAATGGTAATGTGTGCCCGGAGAGAACAAAAAAGCAAGAACAACAAAAAGTGTATCTGCATCGCTGTTAGGTTACTTGATTTTGGAAGTCTGTTCAGTACTAGGAAATGCTATTCCTGTTCGCTGTCAGCCACTGAAAGATGATTCGTCACATTGCTGCCATAACCAAGAATGGGTAATTATGGCCCTTTTGCACAATCCCACAAATGTGTTTAAGATAACAGCAATGATACACATGTAATTTGCATGTTCAGTATGCAAATTAATACATGATTTGTATTTCAAATATACATTTTATTTTGCCACTTTTTTTTGTTGAGTGAGATAGACAGGAAGGTATGGGAGATAGAGGGGAAGACAAACAGCAAAGGACCAGGAATCAAACCCCGGTCATTGCAGTAAGGAATGGGGCCTTAATGGTATGCGCTCCACCTGGTGAAAGCCCCCTTTTGCCACTTTTATATATTGGATATCGTTCTCATTCTCAAACACAGACAGTTTAACGGTAGCTTTTATAACGGAATATGAAAACACAGAATTACAAATTAACCTTTTTTCTTTTAAGTATAAATAACAGGAACAACACAAGCTAAGCTTGTCCATTAAGTCGTTGAGGGACGATCATGGGAAGGAGGCTGGGGATATAAGACATTGGAAATACATTTCCAATGAAAATGTGAATTGCCTATTTGAATTGAATTAAGATCTAGTATTCTCAGTGGCAATTTAACAAACATATCCTTTCATATGATGCCTTTTAAGCTAGGTGTATTTTTTGCTTTTGGATGAACTAATACGACCTTGATATTTCATTTGTCACATCACAACCACTTTCTAGAATGCCCGTAAGAACTGGCAAATATCAAGCCAATTGGTCTAATCATATAAACCCAAATAATCAGGGAGGGTAAAATCCATGCCCTATCTAGGCAGAAAATGTTTTCTTAAATGCATTAGCAAGAATTTAAATAAGTTTCATTCCGCCTACAGTTTGTATTCAGTTTTG
Source organism: Gadus macrocephalus (assembly GCF_031168955.1). Taxonomy (NCBI): domain Eukaryota; kingdom Metazoa; phylum Chordata; class Actinopteri; order Gadiformes; family Gadidae; genus Gadus; species Gadus macrocephalus. Next base: position 8,602,142 of record NC_082386.1, read on the forward strand.
ATGCTTTCAAAAATGTTTTGTATGTGGAGACCTTTGGTGATTTACGGAATGAACATACTCGCTGGAGTCAATAAACTCAGAAAATCAACACATTTAAGAAAGAACAACTTTATTTTCATAAACAACCACGATGGCTGCCGCTGATGTTCTACATAGCTTTGTTTTTTCTGATTGGTCAAGTAGGTTTTGGCCGTTGAAAATGCCCCTTGGAAATAGTATTGTCCATTGGACACCAAACTGTTTCTGCTTTGTGGGGGTGTTGAAGCGTTTGAGGACCTTACGGTAGTCTTCCCTGGACAGAGAGTAGATTGTGAAGGTGCTCAGGGCCTTGGCCGAGGTGTTGGTCGTGCCTCTGGTCAAACACAGCTCTGAGGGGTGTAACATAGCCCCAGCAAAAGGGGGAGGGTGGTAATGGTGTGAGAGGCAATAGGTTAGCACACACTTAAAGGATTTACCTCAACTTAGAATTATCCTGCTCCCCAGTTAGCAGGTGTGCGGGGAATACCATTTGATTACCGAGTTGTTTTCCTTGACCTTTTCTGGAAGCTAGAAGGCCATTGGCGCTCAAAGACGCTACCTTTCCCCACAGCCCAAACCTACAAATGTTAGCCCTCCACACATAGAGTGTTTCTGCCTGTAAATTGCAAATCACTGGAAAGCACATTAGTGAATGCATCGTTTGAGCGATGCCCATAACATTATATTTATGATGTTTCTTTCCTACAGAAAAAGTATTTGTGACAACCTTAATGTATTCCCAAGTTTAATTATTTCTTAATATTGACATTTCTAATTAAGCAGCGTAATTGGAAAGCCTGTGTGCAGCGGCAATCACTTCAATCGCCGCTGATAAATTAATATAAAAATTATTAATGAATGCTACCACTTTTAATTGCTGTGTACCCGTAGTCATAATTGCTGCAGCATCCTCCTTGAAATGACACGGTGACAAATACAAGTGTCATGTCAGCGCTTTTCTTTTTCATCACACAACTCAATCACAGCTAATCCATTTCACCTCAGCCATAAACAGTGGAACAAATTAAACTCTCATTTCATTTTCCACCTTCATTAATACATCTTGTTTCCAAGGTTACAATCATTTAGCAACTATGGAACAAAACAAATTCCGAGAAGCGTGTGCTTTGATATTTCCGAGGTAAAGGCGGGGAGGAGGCTTAGCGGTTGAAAACAAAATCTGCGGAGGGGCTTTTAATCCTCCGGCGCCAAAGTGTACCTCACATGTTTATCGCAAGACGAAATACTTCTTTGCTTTTTTAAACTGGCACAAACAGTTTTGATATTGGACTTTAAACGCTTATACCTAGAGAATGAAGCCCATAATTCAAACTTTGATCATCTTTGCCAACGTTAAATACTGGCAAATCACCTACTTTTATTGTGTATTGAATTGTGCCTGTGTGAGTACTGCCAGTGGAAAAGCTTGGCACAAGCAATAACCGCACAATGTCATTATGGCTGCTGGTCTTCCCTCTTGACGGTGTAATGGGAAAACTCCAGACACAATGACCCAATTTGGCAGAGTGGCTAGGTGTGGGCCTGGTGGTGGGGGCAGATGGTGTGGTGTTTGGCATGGGGGGGGGGGGGGGGGGGTTGTCTCTCTACTAGCATGCATCTTAAATACACTCACGCATAATACCATTTTTGCGTACCAAATGGAAAATCGAAATGTCACATTTCGAGAGTGCATAAACACTACATTTTCTTCTTCACTCGCATAAAAAGGACAAGAACGCCTGAAGAAATGCAAGGCTAAAGCGGATGGGGTGAGGTGGGGGGGTGGGTGGGGGGGGTGGTGATGGGTGACGGTGGTGGTGCAGGAGGAGGTGGGGGTGAGCCAATGATGAGTTCTCAGACTAGCCTCTTTCGCATGCAAATCATATCTGAGTTTCTCATTAGCATAAATGCATGAGCAACTCTAAATGCTTTTAATTTTCAATCTCGCCAAGCAGAGGAGTAATTTGTCACTGTCAGGGTGGGAGTCTAAAAGGGGGGAGCGGAGGGGGGCGGGGGGACCAGGGGGAGCCAAGGACTCTACGCTAAATTGGAATCATAGGAAATTTCTGATTCACTAATTGACTGATGCGCGGTTCAGTCGAGCTGCCTTGAAGGTGTAAATAATTCTGTGTACATGCGCATGCCACAAGCCGGAGGGAGGGGGGGGGGGGGAGTGCGAGGTGGATACGGAGAAAAAAAGCACATTACATGATGCCTCTCCGCGGGCAGTTCTTTCTCTCTGCTGAAGCTAATTCCCCGCATTTCACATTTCCCCTGTATCTCTCTAAGGGGGTGCAAATTTGCTATTTTAGTGCATAATCACAGATAATCAACATGGAATTAAAACAAAATGTCACAATTTTACATTTTTTTGCTTCAACCCAAGTGGAAGCTGCTCAAAGGCAAGCAGCATTGAAGCACAACGTTCGAGCAGCTTATCACGCAGAAGCTGTTTTGAGCCATTTTCAAATTTTATCTCTGTTCGTTTTAACGTGTACGTTCAATTGACACCGTAATCTCAAGTTCAACGCTTCATTTCTCATTACTCTACAAAGCGGTTTGGATTCAGACAGTCCTTGTTAGCTAAATTTAGCTATGGGTGAAAAGATGCAAGAAAGAAAAAAAAAGATGAAACAGAGTCTTGGGTCTTGACTGAAACCCAATTACGAACATGTAATTAGCATTTCTCTAACAAGAAAGTGCACTACCGCTGGATTCCGCCACTCACCTCCAAAGGACTCATCGGTGAGGAGCAGGATGACGCGGTCCGTCTCCACCTTCACGGCTCCTTCGTCGGTTTCAAACATCTCAAAGACCAGCACTTCCAGCAGTTCAACCAGGAGGATGGGGTTCATGCCCTTGAACATGGGCACATTGGACACCAGAGTAATGTGGTTGTGATGTATCACCTCCTGGTGAGATTGGAGAAGAAAGAGGGAAGTTTGAGGCGATAAAACAAAAATAAAATTTGACCATGGGAGAGTGGGCAAATCCAAATGGCACCAGTTATTCACAACATAATGAGCCAGGGTCTTCTGACGTGAAAGTTGATAGTGATTTGGAGGTGGCCCTCTGCTGGGGTTAAAACAGGCTACTATCAGGCTGATAAAAAGTTTTATAATGGTAAATCAACGCATCAATCAATAGTCCTGTAATCTTTTACATAAAGCTATTCTTCAGGTTACATTTCAGACTATTCACCAATATCCCATAATCCCACACACAAAGCCTCATCATCGTCCCTGTCTGAGTGGCTCAGACATCAAGATGGCGTCCTCGTCTAACCACTGGCCGTTGTAGCGTTTCTACAGATGTTTTGCAATCTTTAGACTCATCCTGAAGGGAATGTTGTGATGCTGCAAGAACCCCATCAAGCTCTGTTTCTGTAGATGAGAGGGCTTATTGTATGTCTTCAACTGAACATATGTGACTAAAAGTGATTTTTGCGAGTTTAATTTAGTCCCCGAAAAATCGATCCATCCGTCAGTCTATCACTCTGTCTTACTGTCTGTCTGTGTCTCTATCCATCTAACCATCTATCTCTCATCCATTTCTGTGAACCACAGTATGGGTTTGATGTAAAGGAGCCATATCGCGGTGCCTTGGATTTTGCATTGTGCTCATACTGCCCTCCAGTGTCTAAGGGCTGAATTATGGGGTTGGACTGGTGTTGATGCATGAGTAGAACACAGAGCAGATGGTAGGGCTGCAACAAACTATTACTTTTATAGTTGTTTTCTATGTACACTATTGTTTTTGATGAATCTGTACATGTGCCAAACAAATTTCCCCTGGGGCAAATATAGTTGTATTCTATTCCATAAAATGTCATAATAAATAATGCAACTTCCCATCACAAGTAACAGGGGTCCAAATTGATCTCTTCAATGTGATTGTTTTACCTGCTAGGTAACCAAGATAAACTGCTCATTTAATAATGATCCATAAACTAAACAATTACAATTCTGAAGCATAAAGCATACATTTTCTGCATACATCAACTAATCTGAGTCTGTGAAGGGCACCCAGATACCTTGGTGTCACACAGATACGAACCAGGTGCATAAATTAAATGTCTTTTGCCACGGTCAGTGCATACAGGACAGTTCCAACAGTCATGGTGATGATAGCCACCCACAGCTCTAGCAATCCTGAAATTAAATGCAAGGAGAAGAGACACACTGCTTAATGCCTGCTGGCAGGATGCACCATGTGGCTCATGTAAGTGAAAGTGACTATCTATAGCAGCTTTACCTTTGGGATGCCTCTTTGATCCGTGGCCAATAGCCAACATTTGAGAATTGTCTGCAGCATGGACAGGGAGTACTGGCACCTGATTGGTTGGTCATATTTTTGTGCATGTAAACATTTAATATCACACTTTTATGATTTTTATTAAATCTTAATAGTGGGGTAAAGAAGGATGAAACTGAAACTCATCATTTTTAAGCAATGTTTCTAAAGCCCTCCCCCCAACCCCATTATAAACAGACATTAAAAATCCACATAAGATTTAATAATCACAGATTTCATTAGATGGGTGATGAATCATATACTCACCTTGAGTCCGTCAAATAGTACCCGTTGTCTGAGAAAGTCTCTGAGTGAGGCGGACGGGAACTGAATTTAGGCATTCCAGTGGCAGGCCAGCATGAGTGTCCCTATAATGCGACTAAGCTCCAAGTATGCATCCAACGTCCAAGCCAGCCATCTAAACAAACACAGTAATTTATCCATTTTAGATTCAAAAGTTGATTTTTATTTATTTTCCGAAAAATAAATGTCTTGAAAAATAGATTGTCATCAAGATATTTTCTGGAAACCCCATAGAATAACCATATACTATACAGCTAAGCAAATAAGTAGACAATAGTTTGTTCTCATGATTAGCCGATAAGGAGGTAAAATAGGGTTCCTCAGTGCATCCAGGGTTGGAGAAGGTCATCTCTGGCAGGGCTCCTCAAAAATGCCCTTAAAAAAATTAGCAACCTGTACACAATATGGGTTAAAAGTTAATGACAAGAAAGACCACAGAAGAAATTCAGAGGAAATCTCTAACAAATATAAAACCACATTAGAAAGTAAATCCAAAAGAACCATGTTTTTATAAAGTGCTTCCAGATCAGTGGCAGATCCAAAATCATACGGGTAAAAAGAAAATTGGAAGAAAATAAGCCAGGCTTTCTTAATAGGTTCATTTTTATTTTTATCTGAGAAACAAACTAAAGGTTTGGAATCAAAATAGAAATGACAAGTGCAATAACAACATTGATGATGTTTTGGAAAGTAAACACATAAAATGAAGTTTATAAATGTCGTACTGCATTGGTATCATAGTATAATATGAAGTAAACTAAAGATGTCCTCTTAAAGACATCATGTTAAACATAGAATCTGGACTAAACATGCAGACGATGGAAGTCTTTAGAATTGGTTCCCCTGTGATATAGAGCTCTAGTATAACCACAACGACTAGCTTGCACAGCAGTGTAAATAAAAGCCAATAAAAGTAATGAGCATATAAAATCTTATGAAACTATTTATCATAACAATCTACAGTATTAGGCAAAGTTAAGTTGTGAAAAACAATCAATAAACAAATAAACACAGCAGTGAAAAGTATGTAACAAACAATGGTATGAATAAAACAGTGGTATATATTTGTGTGGGTGTGTTAACTGACCTATAGAATGCGGTATTTACTATTAGTTTCTGTAGTTGGGGTTTAAATGTAAGTGCAGTAATTAACTGAATCCATTGTCATGCGCATCTGAGTTTGTGATTAATTTATTTAAGTAATTCTGAATGAAAAAGAATGGATATAAGATTAGTGACAAAAATATGTATTATTCATGTTAGTTTTGAGTTAGGCCTATGGTAGTATTGTATGAGAATGAGCTATAATACCTTGGCCTGCAGTACTATGAGATACTGCACATAGGTATAGAAGACACACAGAATTCTAACCCTTCTAGTTCAATTTTGTAAATCTTTGTATTTGTATATTCATAACTTTAAAAAATGCATTACACTGCTTTGATGAATTCTCAATTCTGAGTGTTAATCCAGGGCATAGTCTGTTATTTTTTTTGTTCTGAGTTTTAAATCAGATTTTTGAGAAGAAAGTCAAAATTCTGAGATTAAAGTCAGAATACTGACGTGAAATTATTTAAATTAGTCCAGGCACCAAACCAACATATTTACTTTTCACTCACCCTTTGCTCTTCCATTAATAAAATGGCTTCCTTGGGGAGCCATCGATCACGCTAAAACTTGAATAAATCCGACATCTTCTGTCAATGTTTGGTTCCCCTCCTGTATGTTGCAAAGTGACCACTGAATTTGGTTCCTTACAGGTAGCCTAGCCATAAAACTAAATTCAAAATCCGATCCTGAATTCTTACTTTAAATTCGGAATAGTGAATCTCTTCTCAGAATTCTGACTTCAGCATTCAACACCTTCACATCTGCTTTTTTTTGGTGGACATAATCCTCTTCCTCAATAACATTCCCGCTATTTACAACCGTGAAATCTAACCTTTATTTATTATATTTTTTAATAACGATTTTTACCATCAATGTGTCCTAGAGTTTACCATGCCGTAATCGGTCTCGAAACCTACTCAAAACTTCAGAACTAGGTCTGATGAATAGGGTTAGGGTTAGATGAATAGACTCCATGAAGAAGTTTGTTGCAATCAACGGAAGGCCTGCGACTGATTTTCATTTTAAAGAAACTCACAGATACTGGTATCATAATGGTATCACAGTGATCGAAGTAGAAATGACCATGAGCATTAGCCAACATTACCTATAAGAAATCACAATTGAAAACTGGGAAATTTGTCGAATTACCTCAAAGAGTAGCACAATAAATAAATGTAGTCTAATGAACACTGGAATCAAGCGGTTATAAGTCAAGACACAAATAGCATGATTAAATTGGACATTTACATTAGCAGATAACTATGACTGTTGATGATGTTCTTTGCCGAATAAGTTAACTTGGGTTGCCGAGAGTTGGCACGATGTGGGCAAATCTGGTATTCCATAATCATGTTCAGCCATTAACGGTGAAGTTAATCTGTAAGCCATGCAGTTCATTTGACATAACGTCAAGAAAAGAAATTGACCTTGTAGCACTGTATGGACGTGGATCATTCTGGTTCTTTTGCCGTCGGTATCGACCCCTGGAAAACCTCTCCCTCAATAGGTTCCGGTTTTTCAGAGGATGTCTCTTCGTCAGCCATTTTAAGTCAACAATTTGACCCAATTATGGAGAAGTTTGTCCGTTTCTATGTAGTTTTTATTTTATTTTTCATGTTCGTTATTTTTGATCTAGTTTCAAACTCCGTGCACGTATTATATTCATAAAGTCTATCAAAATGCATTATGGGACGTTTTGTTTGCTAGAACCCACAACGTTGAGAGGGCCCAAGGGAGTTTCTTGGAGACTAGTCATTGTAAAAAATATAAAAACACCAACAGTTACCACATATCCGATAACAACAATACATTAAAACATTAACAGCATAAAAAACGTCAAACTTCGAACATCTTCGTAAAGTATAATTATAATTGTTGAAAAACCAAAGACTTATTTCTTCCATAACAAATTAGTGTTTATAAACGTCCATAAAACACAATGAAATCGATGCCCCCCATCTGTTTGTTTCGAAATATCCCATAGAAAAGGGCAAAGAAACAAGGGCAAAGAAAGATCCCGCCTACCCGACAACGATTGGTTAAAATTTGAGGCACTGCAAAATAATTGGATACTTCACCATGAAATGCTTGCTACCGGAAGTAAAGTGTTGCTGCTGCTGAACAGCATGGAGTAACTTGAATTGATATTATGGTTGTGTATTCATTTCAACGATACAATTTACATTCCCGGGGACACCGAGATATACAGAGTTCAAATCTTCGTCTGAATCGTTATAACATCCTGGGCCCACGCAAAGACACAAGGTCTGAAACGCTGATTGCAGCTCAAATAGGCTAACAACAAATATTTGTCATTCATGTGCAAGTACATATTTTTAGATTTTGGTACCTCCGTTTACCTAGTGACTGCTGATGGGTTAACGTTTCACAATCGTTTAGAAAAGGTGTAATAGTGTCATGCACAGGCTTATAACGTACTAGTACTAGTTAGTCGCGAGTTATTGTTTTGATCGTTTATATTTCAATCGGTATAGTTACTTGCAAAGCGTGAAATTCCTTTTTAACATTTGAACATTTGTACATTCACGTATCGCGAAGCTTGAAGTCTGTTTCTATATTTTCTATGTTGGCAATTGCAACCTTCGTTTGATGCCACTAGATGGCGATCTAGATCATGTAATCAGAAAGCTGAATGATTTAGTTCCAAATGAAAATACATTTCAGATTTCCAATATATTGGATAGATTTAATTGGGAGTGCATAGCAACATTGTTATGTAGGTGACTGTTGACAATAAACTGCCGTATAAAGTCTTTGCACTAATTTGAAGTCTTACTATATAATGCCATAGACTGATAAATGCCACCAAAAATTGGTCTGATAAACATTCAGTAACATTTTGAGTATTTCCTTTGTTGTGTTTGTAGCATCTTCGCCATCTTTAAACCATTCTTCACTTACAGTGGACACAAATGATGGCTGCCTCTGGGAAAATCGCCTCCTTCCGTCTGCCTCCCTTACCCACCATCGGCGAGGTGATAAAGCTGTACAAACTACGAGCCACCAAACAGCTGTCCCAGAACTTTCTCTTGGATTTGAGACTCACAGGTGTGTCACTCTACCTCCCTTCTATAGTGTGTCCTTGTCAGTTCTTAAGCTGCATTGTAGCAACAACCTGCCTGCTACCGCACATTGCTAGGGGGTCCGCACCGAGATGGAAAACTGACGTGTTCACATCAGCTGCACTTCAGTGCTCCGCCCACTGAGGGCTTCTTTATTCGCATAGAAACTGAAAATACTTTGTATGGGCTAGCTTTAGTAGTTCCACTGCAAATGGGAACCAGATAAGTCAGTTGTTACAAGGCTGCAAAAGGGCCCCTGTTCCCCTAATGTGATTATCAGTGATGCAGCTGGAGGGCTGATCTGCACTTGTGTCCTTGACAAGGTGACTAGTGTGTGTTATATTAATCCATCCCAACTTCATTGCGCTGAGGCCGACAGGCGTTGGAACGGCAAGCGGCATTCATCTAAATATAGACCCCAGAGACGCTTGATGAGGACCTCAGATCGCAGAACGTGGACTAATTGCTTTGATGCATGGGCCACATGAACTGATATCCAATTCACAAGCTGGTGTCGCTGAAGTAGCCCAATCAATATTTGAAGAGCAAAAAAAGAAATCCCATGTGTTTCATCTATCGTTGCAGACAAAATCGTGCGGCAGGCGGGTAATTTGAAGGGGGCCCACGTCTGCGAAGTGGGCCCTGGTCCCGGCGGGCTGACGCGCTCCATCCTGAACGCGGGGGCTGCAGACCTGCTGGTGGTGGAGAAGGACACCCGCTTCATCCCCGGGCTCCAGGTACACCATGGTGGATGGGAATAGTGTGACTATACACCCTCCAAAAGCCCCAAATCCACACAGAACAATTCTGCTGTGAAGGAAGAGTCCCATATTTGGCAGAATGGGACTATCATTTTTAGGTATATTGTGAATGTAATTTGAATAATCTGACCAAGCTAACGGGGAGAAAATGTCAATTGAATTTAGGGGTCTTTTCAAATGTTGAGCCCTATTCTTGTAATTTGGAGAATGCTTGGCCACTAATGGGATTAACTATATTTCATGACTATGACTTGGCAGATGCTGTTGAAGATCCCCTTTCTCGTTAGTTCACATATACATCACATCTCTGTGCACAGCTCTTGTCGGAGGCCGCACCTGGAAAGCTGAGGATCGTCCACGGTGATATCCTTACTTACAGAATGGACCGGGGATTCCCATCCGTCATCTCAAAGCCATGGGAGGAAGGTTAGACTACGACTAAGAGCAATTACACTCGACAATGGACTCAAGCTGGGAAATATATCCATAATGAGTTTTATATGACCAGAGATTCCCTGGGTTTCCATCTTCTGGAATATGATGCAACATTGGTTTAAAATGACATAACATAATGGCAAGTGACTGTTGGAATTGGGCTATTTTAAACCAAAATAATAATATCTTCCTGCTTTGTAATTAAATACAATTTACTTATGTTTTCCCCATATAGTTTTACTTCATTCAATTTGTATTTAACCTTTACTTTAACCAGGGGACTCCCATTGTTGATTTTGCCCTTATACCCCAGCTGTGAACAGTTTGACAGAAAGCAGACTCCATATACTTGGTAGTTGGTTTTGCTAAACCCGAGGTGTGCGTGTGTGTGGTTCCCAATCAGATCCACCAAACCTCCACATCATCGGGAACCTGCCCTTCAACGTGTCCACGCCACTCATCATCAAGTGGCTTGAGCACATGGCCAACCGAACCGGGCCCTTCGCCTTCGGACGCACCAGGCTGACCCTGACCTTCCAGAAGGAGGTGGCCGAGGTAGCTGATAAGTATTTGATAGTTTTTCTCAAATGCACTGGATTTGGAAGGATATGACATGACATTCTTGTTTACAAAGTATTTATTTTGACTTGTGAATGTGATCCTTTATAAAAAATAAAGATAATTATCAGGAGAATTAAATGTATTAACTATGGGTATTCATAGATACTCTGTGAATACCTAATTATGTAGCAATACTCTACATTTGGTTTTGCTTGACTAATTAATAATCACAACATGTCAAGATACAAGATTGGATGGTAGTTAAAGCTGTATTAAGGTTGAACAGGAGAACCCAAAACAGTGACACTAAGTGCCAGATGAACTGATCCCTTGGGTACTGCACATTCTACAATGCAGGCCCTGTGACCTCTCCACGACCTGTCCTTCCCCTGAGCGAGTTGCTAGGACCATGCATCATGCATTTTAATAAAGGACCTTATTTCAAATGCTCACCTGTGCCACCGTCTCTCCCACCCAGCGGCTGACGGCCAGCACGGCCAGCAGACAGAGGAGCCGTCTGTCCGTCATGGCCCAGTACCTCTGCACCGTGCACAGCTGCTTCACCATCCCCGGCCGGGCCTTTGTCCCCAAGCCCGAGGTAGGACACACACACACTGTGGTATCCCGGTGCTCGGTTGGGCCAGGTTCCACAGATGAACGACACTTTTAGCGTGCGGATACGCCGTTAAAGGCATTTATTTACAATCAACTTAAATCAAACAAGGAGCTCGCAGTCTCTAGGGCCTCCGTGGGCCTCTAGCCTCTCCCGGACACGAGCACTTCCTCCTTGCTCCTGTGCCGTGCTGTGCTGTCCTGGACCTCCTTTTAAGATGGCTCCTCTGCCACCGGCCAGGTGTCCACCAATCACCCTGATTGGGGAGGCGAAAGGGATGCTCTCCGTCGCCGTCTGGTGGGTGGGGGTGGTATACCCCGTCCTTCACGGTCCCTCGGGCCCGTCCAGGCCGAGGTTTACGTGGCGGGATGGCACAACACACACACACACACACACACACACACACACACACACACACACACACACACACACACACACACACACACACACACACACACACACACACACACACACACACACACACGACACTGTCCTTAATGCTTGCAATTTTCCTTTACATATACCCATACATACTGCAGTTCAACACAACCGCTCACGCTTTGAGTCACTCTCTATGAGTCACCTCGGCCGTCATCGTCTTGCACGACGGCCTCCTAACACACCCCTTCATCCAGGCTTCATTAGGAGTACTGCGTTGAGTCGCTGCCCGCCTTTTCTTTGGACCCTCTCTGGGCTCTAATGATGCCTGCTGGGTATTTGCGAACCGGCGGCAATCACACACATTGGCCCATAATGAGGAAGTCCTTCTCTTCCTTATTCTTTCTTCTTCTTCCTCCTTTTTTCTTTGCCCCAGTTCCTCCGCACTCGCTCTCTGATTCTGTCTGCTCCTGTCTCAGAGGCCCTGCTCGCCTCGCATGGGTGTGATAACAGCTTATTGTCACAGAGAAGAGAATAGAGAGGTCTGTTCAATGGCTGTGGGTTTGTCGTATGGCTAGGGGAGTACATGGGATGGGGGGGCGAGGGAATCCATTAAATAGAAACGTTGAAACTTTGAAACATTCGTCATGGTGTGTCTTTGGCTTTCGAGCTCTGCCCGGATGTTAGACAAAGTAACGCCAAGCAAGTGCCATTTTTGAAAGCTTCTCGCAGCTCTCTTATGAACAAACCAACTACACTGTGTTTTACTCTCCCTGGACGGAAGGGGAGGCCCCCAGCCGGATGGGTCCCCTGCAGATGTCACAGTACTCGTCTTGGGTCTCACAGTCAATATTGAATCCCTGTGTAGAGCGTTCGGCTGCTGCTGATCACTCATTCTCTCAGAAGAAATGGTTCCCAATGATTATTGTGTGTGTGTGTGTGTGTGTGTGTGTGTGTGTGTGTGTGTGTGTGTGTGTGTGTGTGTGTGTGTGTGTGTGTGTGTGTGTGTGTGTGTGTGTGTGTGTGTGTGTGTGTGTGTGTGTGTGTGTGTGTGCTCTTCTCTTCTCTCATATTTGTCTCAATTTCAAAGGGTAGACTTATTGGAATGACTTTTCATACGGGCTTAACATGCTTTCACATTCATGTTTGTGAACAGGCGTAGATATGAATGTAAGATGAGTTTATCCACACTGTGAAATAATTAGCAGAACGCCAGCGCTGGTCAATAGTCCAATAAACACACACACTAAATGTATTTAAAGGGGGCTCGGTAGGGCAGATATGTTTAGGAATGATCTTCATACTGATTTGAGGAGAGGGTCTCCTCTTGATAATGTTGCATAAAAAGGGACTGGAGCACACTTCAAATCAATCATATCTCTTACACTACACGTGCATCCTGCCCCCACCCACTCTTTAATTTATTTATTCATTTATTTATTCATTGTTTTACTGGTAGGCCTAAATCATGATGTATAATTCACAAAAAATCCCTCTGTCTAGGCCTTGTTTACTGGTGTTCGGCAGAGTAATTGTGAGAGAATGTTTTACGACCAATAAAAATGCCTGGTGTGATTTAAGGGAAGCAATCATAGGCTGGCTTGATGGGTCCTGGAAATATGGTATCATAGGCTGGCTTGATGGGTCCTGGAAATATGGTAAATAGAAAAATAGGCTGATCTCACAAGTAAATGCCTTCCTGTTTGTGGGGAAAACATGTGGTTATTCCCAAGACGGCGGTGTGTCTCTAATGGTGGTCAATTGATGCTTGATTAGAAACTAACGAATGCAGTGTGTTTTGCATTAGTTGTCAAAACAGCTAAATTGAAGTAATTTGTAATGATTACTTGGGAGACTTCTTGCATCGACAGGTTTTATATAGTACGACAATTGCAGCCTGACAATATTTTAAGGATGGGGTCTTGGAGGACTCCTGCCTCCTAACTCGTCCTATAAGTTAGCAAGAGGATGCAGTGTGTGCTACTTCCCAGCAGCACTGTGCCGGCGTCTTGTAGCCAGCAAATCGGCTCAGTGTTCTAATTGTCGGCATTATCTTGTTCTCTCAGTGGGTTTCGCGTCACTAATTGTCTTCTAAATGGCCAGGGATTTGTTCAAATTAAATTAGAATTGTCCTTTTACTTTGTGGGGGGCTTGGTGGGTGGGAGAACGAACTTACAGGCATTTTCTGCCTGGAGTCAATGTATTGCAGGTCGGTCTGAGCCAATGATATGGGTAGCTTTTTTAGTATCCTCGTCATTTTCCAAAATTTTGAAAATGTATCATGATTTGTCCGGTGGCTTTTCTGTAACTGTCTCCTATGCAACCTACCAAATGGCAAATGATGGCAGTTATAATATATACCGGTATTTGTTTTTTTCACTAGTTAGGAATGGGCATGTAGTTTGACACACCACATTGGTGGTGTGCAAATATTGGGATTGATTTGATTTTGAGGGACCCATTCAGCACAGATTGTAATGAGGATGGAAGCAGTCAATCAATTTTGACATTGGCAGGTTATCGCTGTACCATATTGATGTGTGGCGAGCAGATTCAGGTCCTTATCCTATCTATCGGATCCGTCTGCCCTGTTCCAGCTGTGAATCATAAGTTCCAGCCCCAAACTGCCCTCTGTCAGTCACATTGAGTGACTGGAAATTGTCCTTGAGAAAATCGGCTTATTCCATAGACTGTGTGTATGTGCTCGCCCCCCACCGCACCTGCATGCCCTGGCACTGGCGTGTTGCCGACCACACTAACCTGCCTCTGTTAGTCGCACACCTCCCAGTTCATTCATTCCAATGTACAATAACTCAAGGACGTGTAAATTGCTTCTTCCAATCATGTACAACTCTCTATTTTATTTTGCATTTACTAGATGACCTTGCATTATATTCAGAATAGAAATGTCTTCACACAGTGCTGTGAGGGTGTTTCTCTGTCCTGCTAGGTCTCATTAATATTCTGATCAGGGGTCAAGGACATTTAGAGGACACAGCGCGAAAAGACAATCGGCGAAACCGCATCATTTCACCATGGACGCCCACTTGAGCCTGCCCCGCAGCTCTACTCTTCACACATCACACAGGAAACAGCCGATCTGCAAAGAGGGGGAAGATGATGAGGAGGTGATGGGTTGCATGTTGACATGCCCCCCCCCCCCCCCCCTACTCCCCCAGTCTGTCGTCTCTCATCTTCCGGGCAGAAAGTGAATCTTAAAATCGGCCTCCGTCCGGCACGGGAGGGCGCTCAACAGACGCCTCATCACGAGTCCCCCGACTGCAGCTACTCGCAGTCACGCTATCCACCGGGAAAGGTGAGCAAAGCCAGAGAGTAGGAGGGAGAGGAGGGAAACGTGGATGGGGGGAAGGGGGGGGACATGGTGCAGAGTAAAGAAACCATGTGCAACCCCAGTGTAGTGGAAGTGTGGCACGAAGAGCTATAGATGGTAATGCAGCAATCGACTGCGCAAAGACTGAAGGGTGATGGCTCAGTACAAAAGTGCTGCGAGAAGTTTGTGAAGTAAAAAGAAACGGGCGTTATGTAATGTACAATATCCCGGGCAGCACCCACCAACAAAAAACAACCACCTGGACTGCATTGTTCGGAAGACAAATGCAGGCCAGGGACCGAGCTGACGGGGGAGTCAGGCGTACCTCCGGCAGATGGTCTGCCCGGGCCCCACGCGTCAGCCCACCTTGAGTAATGGCCACGTTAATGGCCATCGCACAGCTACCCACCTAGCCAGCCCCGGCCAACCGTGCAGTCCAGAGGAGGGCTCTACAGATGTTTCCCTTGTACTCGACTCTCTGCAGAGGACCGCCGGCCAAATGAATAGAGCCCAATTCAAATATGGTAATGCGGCTTTGGCCTTCCATCATGGCTGGCTGCTGGCAAAAGGTGACTCACCGCTGGCACACATTGTGCATTACATATACACAGGCACACGCGTATATCTGAGTCTTTGTCATGGAATCGAATTCTTGGGAATTGAAGGGAGCATGGCGGTGCTAGATGTGGACCTACCTTTAGTTCAGTGTAATGCAATGGAAGATGATGGATTCTTCCAGTGTGACCTAATGCGGCCTTGCTCTCCGCTCAGCAGTAGCTTTATAATTCGGGGCTGCTGCTGCTGTGCCAGTCCCCACCTTCTGCCACACACACACACACACTGTTCAGACACACAATCTATCTGGGCCTGTTCCTATTCCGTAAATGGGGTCAAACATGGTATCAGGGGTAAAAGGGAAAGTTATTTCAATGACTCGTACTGGGAGCGGTTAATGCCTGATGGCTAGGTCTCGATACATCAGAGTCTCAAGGTAAAAGGATTCTAAAAATACTCCCCACTTCGACTCTCTCTTCCGCCCTTATAGAAAAATGCAGAGGTGGGCAGAATTGTCTCATCAACATCTCCGGAGGTGCGTTGCTCCTGCTAACAAGATGCTGGTTAAGTGTTTAGCTTTCTAGCACGCAAAGCAAATCTGCTTACGGGGTAAGCAGGTTCTCTGCTGCTGTAGTGTGTGCAATGTTATCCCAGTATTCAAAAGCTCTGCTCAGGTTCTGAAGAAGGACGGTTTGCATCAAAATAGTAAATGGCCAGATGTTGCATACAAAATATATAACCCCAAAATCAAATCACTAACTTTTTGTGTTGATTGCACCGTTGGAATACATTTATTTGGCGTGTGAATGGGTTTTATATTGCGCTGATAGAAATAAAAAAAGCAACAACATAATGGGATCTGCTAATGTGATTATGTCCTTCAATTGATGGCCTCTGTGGGGCTTAAATATGTTTCCCACAGCCCATTGTCTCCTGAGTTGCATCAAAGTGTATTCATAACCCATCTCGCACTACTCTAATAGCTCATTTGAGTTTTCAGAGAAGATAAGGGGTTTGGGTAAAAAAGATGTCATTGTCCTCACTCTATTGCGTTTAACCTTCGTCACCTCACACACCGGTGAGCCTCCCCAGCAACACGTCTTCACGGTGCTGCTCAGGGCTGAAGTATTTAGTGTGCTCCTTTTGAACTGTCACAGTGTATTGTTTTCTTACATGCAGCCCTTTGTCATCTCCATAGCCCATACTGCACCCCTCAGCAGTTTACAGCCAAGCCAAGGTCACTGCTATTATTTCAATGCATTGGACGGCAAAGAGAAGGAGCGAGTAGAGTGTGAGAGAGGAAGGGGGAGAGAGAGGATGAGAAAGGGAGGGTGAGAGAGAAAGGTGGGGCTCTGATCAAGGGCGTGTTTTATCACTGTATGGGGAAGAGCTTGTGTTGTTCTTGCATATATGTCTATCTCAATCTCGTTCCTCCTGCCATCGGAACCAGCAAAGTGGCTTCATAGCTTCAGGCGTTCATGGCGTTGTGTGTGGTTATCTCCTCGTTATCTTTCCCATCTACCACTTCTGTCATGTCTCTCCCCCGCCCCCTCCCTCCTCCCCGGGGCTAATGTTCAGAACCGCCAGCTCTGTTGGCAGAGCCCCTGGGTCAAGCAAGACCTTGTGTGTTTGATGTGATGGGGGCGCCTGACTCTAGGTGTATAGTGTGATTAACCCATGAACTGAATTTGACATGGTTCATAAGCTTGTACTCCTACACCCGTCCCACCCCACTCGCACCCTACCCCCCCACCCCCTGCACTTCATCGTAGCGCGCATTCCAGATCTGTCAGGACAACCACTCCGGGTGAATGCCTCTGAAGGCAAATGTAGGTTAAAAACACAGAGGAGCCCATCTTCTTAGTGTTGCACCCCTGAGAGGAGTCACTATTTCATCTTCACTTGTGTTGCATAACCGAAAGGAGCAAGAGAACGAGATGTGGCCGTGAATAATCCATGTTTGTTTCGGGCGGGGGGGGGGACACATTTGTGCCCGGGTCGTTGTTGACTGGGCTCCAATCAGCCGTAATGAGGGCTCTTACTTTCCTCCTGAGGCAAACCGTTTTTAATAAGAGGCCTGGGCTAAGTCTATAGGCCGACAGCATGGCAATATCAATCTTTAAAAAACGTCTGTTGCGGTTTGCATGCCGATGCAAAAAAAAAAAAAAATTGTGTAAAGAATGAATGCGGTCTTCCAACTGTATGCGTGTGTGTGTGTGGTTTGGGCCCGTTTGGGGTTCATTTTGGGCGTATTCAGAGGCTGAATAATCTGGTTCTGATGCAGTTTTGGCCTTTTAATGAAGCTCTACTCCTCCCAGAGGCCAGGGTTTTAACAATGTACTGTTGACACTTCTCACTCAGCTCTTCTCGTGTTGGTGAATTTTAATGACCGTTGCAGTGATAGATGGATGCCAGTAGTTGTGCAGGAAGACAAACTGTCTTTTTAAACACGTATTCTGTTTGGTATGCTGAAGTTTAAGCTTTTTTCATACCATTTACACCAGAAAGAATTCCCCGGATGTTGATTAATTTCTCAAATGTATGCATTTTTTACATGATGGGATCTGACTGGTGGCATAATTTTTCCTTGGTACGTTTACAGATTTCAGTGGGAGTAGAACCGTGTTGTTCCCTCCTACACTGCAAAGGGCTCCATAATATCCCTATGAAGTGCCTGCCTACATTCTGCACAGCCTGTAACAGCTAGATGTCTGTCCAATTGGCAGGAGTAGACGTGCCATCCCCTACTGATACAACAGACACGTACGCCCACATACTAATACACAAGCTCCACACACACACACACACACACACACACACACACACACACACACACACACACACACACACACACACACACACACACACACACACACACACACACACACACACACCAGATTGCTTGGACATATTGCTCCCACAAAATAGTTTTATTGGTAAAAAATAGAACTACTTGCACAAGCACACTGAGACGGTACCAGAACTTGTGAACTGTTGGATCACCGTAAATACTCTCCGGCAAAGTATAAGTGCAAAAGCATCCACCAAAAAAATACACTGCAATTGTCAAAAAATAATCATTCTCGTCTTGGTTTATGCGGGCGAAGCTGCAGCTTTTTAAGGTCCAGTTAATCCGGGCATGTATTTTTTTGTTTTCTTAAGCAAATCAAATGGTGCACTGAAGACCAGGCTGCACAGCCACAGAAAAACGGGGACTTCTACAGCTCACGATCGCTTTGCTGAAATCTTATCGGACAGAAATAGATCACATATTTTCATTTTTTTTTTTTACAGCCTGCCAATTATGGTATGTACATTTGTACCGGTCCAGAGAGCTTGAAATGATCTGCTCATACACTTGGAACAAACTGCTGTCAAACAATGTACCACAAGTGGAGGTGCACCCGAGCAGTCTTCTTATAAAGAAGATATGACATGGACGTTGTATCATTTATTGAAACAAAATGGAGGAATGATACCTTAAAGAGAACCATTACATCCCACTGGCCTAGATACTTGTGTACAGTGATCTGCTGCCAAACAACAAACAGTAAATGGAATATTTGTACATTTTACATTCTTAACAAAAATGTCTTGTATGAAATGACTGTGTCCTACACAGCTGTGAAAAAGGGATATTCTTTTCTGATTAGGCTGTGCTTTTGATAAAAAAAAATGACAAGCATTGGCTGCTTCTTCTGACTGTACACAAGTAACTAGTTGACACAAATCTTATTCTGGCAGAAATAATCAAAGATCCATACAATATTGGCCAATGTATATATCATTTGTCAAAAACGATGTAGTAAAAAGGTTAACGGAAGTCCGTAAATTATTAAACGTCAATGACACGATTTGGCACATTCTTGAAACGCATAAAGTGTCTGTTTTGGTCGACAGACATGGCACATTGTTTTTATTGTTTATTGCATCGGTCGCGGCCCCTGGGCAGTGAGCTACTGTCAGGATGCCACTTCTGTTGGCTGTCGGCCGGCCACATGACAGCTAGTCAGGGCGGGGTAGGGCTCCCCGCACCCACCCCCACAGAGACCCCCCCCCAACCCCCCTGGCGTGCTTGAAGCAGCCTGCAGGTGGCGAACTTAGCCATCTGTTCCTCCCTCAAGAGGCGGCATGTTTATGAGAGAGAGAGAGAGGGAGACAAAGAAAGGGAATGGCGAGAGTGTTATGTTTGTCTCAGAAAAGTAGCAGTTTCTGGAATGATGCTTTCACCACCCCTTCCTTCACACTTTTCCCAGAAATCATGAGACACAAGTGAAGAACCATGAGTGTGAATGTGTAACGGTAATATTGACATATGAGGAGGTGTGAATCATAAGGTGTGTGTGTGTGTGTTATGTCTCCGGAGAGGAGGCATGCTTTAAGCATACATCTATGTTTTGATAGGATCACATCTACCAGCGCACGAAACACAATGAGCAAGACTGAGTCCGGAAGAGGAATTTGGAGGAAGGAAGGACAAAAGAAAAACAACGGGCATAAGCAGAATGATGGCATAGCCAAGCAACTGCAACTTAAGAAGCCTGGTTCTTTTCTGCAGGTGCAGACCAGCCGCGAGTATGCGCAGTGCTGACGCACTTGGAAAACAAGTCACATATGGAGAATGACTCAAACCTTTTTAGCTGCCATCCTGCCACGACTCAAGGCTCTTTCTATTTTCCTCCCTTTTTTTCAAATTTCATTTATTTATGCTTTCATACAGTGTGTGTGTGTGTGTAAAAACAAAACACTGGTCTCTCTTTTCACTGGCTAATGAATGGGATTGGTGGAAGTAGCAGTGTGTGAGTCGAGACACACACACACACACACACACACACACACACACACACACACACACACACACACAGGGTGCCGGATTCTGTTTCCATGGTGCTGAGAAGGCAGATGGCGAAGGTGAAAACACATGCAAAATTGGGGAGATGGAAGGGTGTGGGGGGGGGGGGGGGGGGGGGAGATGGGGGCGGAAACAACCCTGGTTGGGGTTTTCATGTGGGTGCCCACGTAAGTGTGCAATTTTGTGTGTGTCTACTGGCTGCACATTGTTCGTGGGTGTGAACATGAACATGCTAGTTTGTCGACCAGTTCTGATTGCTGGGGCTATTTCGTTAGTGCTGAACAGGGATGTTGGATGGATGAATCATCGGATGAATTGCAAATGGAAGGCAACATGGCAGAGTCTAGTCTGCTGGAGGATTTAGGTGACTGTCAATTTCCTCCCTCCCTCATATATTTCTACCTGCTGGGTGGGGTGGGGGACTGGCCAGCCGTTTGTCTACATCAGTCTCCCCTCCAGCTCAGCCCAGCAACCTCTGTCTGCGCCTCCCTTTTGAACGCGGTTTGCAGGCGAAATGTTTCTACAGCTTTTACAGGCACAGGCATTGTGTGGCTATGTCTCTTCGACCAGGCATTCCGCTGCATTAATACACCGACAGGCTCCACACGGCATGCTTTTAGAGGCAAAATATCAACATCATTCTATTATTAGCTAACAAAAATATGACCATTTATTAATATCAATCTTCTCCACATTGCATTCTAGTGGAAGGGCATATGAGGAGAAACTATGATGGCTTGCTATGAAAGGGTTTCCCCCCCTAATGCTGCCTCCTAGGAGGCATGGTATTGCAGTTTGCCGAATGGGAGGCTACCAAACGATTGTGACTAGCAGCTAAATGATTGCTTTTCCTATTTATTCAAACCTTTTGGCCAAGGTTAAAAAAAAAAAAAGTTACAAAAATCGACACAGACCACTTCCTTATCTGCTTAATCCAAATCCCTGGGGAACCCGCTCCTCTCCCGGGGTTTTCCAAATGAAGCCCGGGTGTGTTTTTTGTAGGCTTCTCTCAGAGTCTGCAATGCAACGCTATCCTTCGCGTCTCGCACGTTTTCCCCCATCTGTCTGTTAACGCCACACTTGCTCAGGGAATTCCTCCACGGGCCATTTGTGCTTTGCAGAACAAGAAAAAAAGGATTGGGGCGATACAGAAAGAGGGCTGGAGGGATGCAAAGCCGATGAGCCTTCCTCCCCCCCCTTCCCCCTCTTCTCCACCTCTGTTTGGAATAAAGCCAGGTCTGATCCGTATCATCCGTTGTCTCTCTTGAACCCTCTCCTCCCATTTGCCGTGGCCACACGCTCCGGGTGTGTGTGTGTGTGTGTGTCTGTGTGTGGCGCTCTCACACATAGTCCTGCAGGCTGTAGCCCGTCTTGTTGTCCAGGGGGGAGAGGGAGCAGTACTGGTGCTGGAGCTCCTGCTGGTGCTGCTGCTGGAGCAGCTGCTGATGGAGCAGCAGCTTGTCGGGCGGCGGCAGCAGCACCATGTCCTGCAGCCCGTGCCTCTTCCCCGAGCAGGACAGGCAGAACACGGAGCCCCCCACCAGCAGGAAGCCCGCCGACACGAAGGCCACGTACACGGCGCCCCCGGGCTCAAACTTGTTGCTCTCCGGCACGTTGGAGTCCAGGAAGTTGGTGATGACCTCGTTGGTGAACCAGGACGCCGGCACCAGGCACAGGAAGCCGGCGGCCACGAAGCAGCCGCCGCTGGCGATGGCGGCGTGCCTCTTGGAGCGGCGCCCGCCCCCCCAGCGGGTGCACTTGAGCCCCAGGGACGCCAGGCAGAGGCCCATGGCGGCCATGACGCAGCACAGGACCATGGTGGTGCGCGCCGTCTGCAGGTAGGCGGGCAGCGACAGCACCGAGTACTTGAGCGTGCAGCTGAACATGCCGGTGCTGTACCAGGTGCAGTCCATCCACAGGCCCTGCATCTGGGAGATGGCCGTGATGATGTTGGAGCCCACGTCGGCGCTCACCTTCCAGTTGGGCAGCACGGTGGCCACCATAGCGCCCATGATGCCCAGCAGCGCCAGGACGAAGCCGAAGATCTGCATGCCCGTGGACGCCATCGCCTCCCCCTCGCCTCCCCTCTCAGGTGTCTGTTGACGACGACGCCACTGCCGGCACTGAGGCGGTCGCTCCCTGGCCCGGCAGCATTAAACCAGCGTCAGCCCAGCGCCTCCAGCCCACCAGCCCAGTGCCCGTCTCGCTCTCTCCCCCCCCCTCCCTCCCACACACCCCCCTCCAACTCGCTGCTGCTGCACTATCTGCCAGTCAAATCCCCTGCACCTCCGCTTGTCTGCTGCTGCTGCTGCCGCCGCTCTGCTGTTCTGGAGGAGAGAAACAGAAATGAGAAATTCAATTGAGCAAGTCTCCTTGCTCTGCTCTCTCCCTCTCTATCTCTCTCTCTCTCTCTTTCTCACACATACACACGGTCTGCCCTCGCTCACCCCACACAAGCAGAGTTTTCTAGCAGGGAACAAAGAGCGTCTAGCCCAAACAGTATTTGCTGGCCTTGGCTGATAATTGCCGTGCGCTACGCCAATGTTGCTGCATGTGAGGAAATTCGGTTTGCTATTCGCCTGTATACAGGCGCCTCAGAAGTGTTATTGGAGAGGGCGAAATGAGTTGGTGGTATTTCCAACGCTCAATAGCTGTGTTTACTTAAAGCTGCAGTGTCCTTACCCTCCTCATTTGAGCTAATTATGGCACTTTAAATCGATTTCTTTCAAAAGAGGAATACTTCTTCATCAAGTTCTACGTTACACGCGGCCGCCAACATCGGCGTCAGTTTATTTATTTCCGACGATTGTTATTAATACAACTTTGCGCATAGTTTTTATTTTATTTTTTAAAATGAAAACACAGTCGTTTTCCTATTTTTTTAACCCCGACTTAACGAGGCGTTTACGTATGAACACCAAACGAGGTTGGTGTTAAAATATCTTACCCTGGCTGGTGCAGAGCTGTCTATTGAGAGTCACGTTCTCCTGAGCGGTTTCTGTAAACACACATTCAAAGACGAGACGAGATGGCGATGATTCAGTCCCTACTAAGGATCCTCTCCAACTATCCATCCATATCCTCGGCAATACTAAACGATCGGAAATATCCCGCGCCATGGAGCGCACATGTCTTCCCGGAGCGTTGTAGAGAGCCGTGTGTGTGTCCTCCCCGCTTCTCGGTGTGTTGCTGTGGAATAGCGGCTACGTCACGGGGCAGACGAGCGGTGCCGAATGAAAGTCCACACAATGGAGATCCGCCACTTCATTCAACACCGTTCAGTTGTCCGCAGACTAGTGCGGTGGTAATGTTGCATATTTTCTTGCATATAGCCTGTATATATATTTTTTTTAAACAAGGGTATCGTCTGCTTTTGAAGTTTAAAACGATGCGATGCGATGACTGCAGTTTATTCCTACTTAACTCCTCAGTCCAGGTGAATTATTTATTTTAATCATTTACAATGCATTATACATCTCGATATGATGGCTGTAATGTTCATACGCATATATTAAGTTCAACACAACGGGTTTCTTTAATAGCGTAGTGCAAAATTACTTGTTTTGAAACATCTGGCTTATGTGATGTGACAGCACTTTATACCTCCATTAGATGTGCCATCATTACTGATGAATTAAGCTTGAACAGGGCCACCTTACTTATAAAATTCTTCAATCACACACTTTGCAGTTGTCGATTCAATGGATCCGTTCCCTTCTTGGACGCTCTTTCCAAAAACATTTTTTGTTTTTTATTGAGCGGTGGAGGTAGGCAAGTATTAAAATGACGCTCAGTCGCTCCTAGATTTACAGCTGAATGCTGCTGCTATCAAACGACACAAGCCAGGACTGGGCATGTTGATAACATGTACCCCACACGCAGGAGTAATTCAATCTCGACGACTTACACAGCTATTTTAATTAAGACCAGAATAATCGACCAGACGTGTGTCGTTGTGTCGTTGGTGTCGTTGTGTCGTTGGTCGTTGTTTATGCAAAGGTCCAGAGGGCACTGGAGGATGTGTGCCCCACCACACCGAAACCCACTCCTCCCAGGCATCTTCTCCATCAGCCAGAAAACAACAGGAGCCTCAAATCGCAGCTGCTAGCCCCCCCCCCACCTTTCCTGTCCCTCTTCTCTGCAGAGGACATGGAACAGGGAGAGGGAAGGGGGGGGGCTTGATTCACAGAGGACATAATGGTTAGGTGAAAACATGCTTAGAAGTAAGAACCGCTCCATCCTTGAAGCCCAGATGTTTGTGACCAGCATTCTGCAGCATCAGCCAATGTTTTGTCAATTCCTCTGAAAGCACCGCCATGACCACCACCACCTGCATTGGCTGTGTGGTGATTGGTGATGGGTCAACGCCTATTGGTTTCTGTTTGGCTTATTGATCTATTTGTGTGGTTTTCTCTGGTGCTCTTCCCCCACGTCGTTATCGGTCGACGAGCCCTGAGCGAACCATCGGGAGGACGTGCCGTTACCTTCAGTCAGGGAACGCTGCTGACTCTGGGCTCTACATTCTCAGGGGCCGTGGCGGGAACACGCTGCACCAAAATGAGGAATTTTCCAGTTTTCCAGTGACTCCCACCACCGGCGCGCTACAGGGGATGCAGCTTATCCCGTCATTACCGATAAGATCTTAAGTGCTCCAGCTGGCCGTGTTCCTGTGGGCGATAAGATAAATAAATGAAAAATGAATAAATAAATGCGTTTTTAGAGAGAAAGGGGTGCAAAGGGAGAGGCGTAGGGGTGGCGGGAGAGAAAGGGATGTACCAGAGGGAGTGTAAATGTGTGATTCGGTGATGTGTGAAGACATGGCAGGCTATTATAAGCATGGTCCCGCTTTATTTTATCACCTCCCAGCCACGTTCTCAGCACAGCTCTGGGGCAATGCGGCAACCGCTACCTTTCCCACACACCAGGGATTTTTATTGTTCAATTTGCATTTCGATTCGGTCAATCCACACCCCCACCCCCCCCCCCCCATGTGAAGGAGAAATTGCATCTGTAGTTTGTCATCTTGTAAAAGTGATTCATTTCCAGTTAAGGTCCAAGGTGTCATTGGATGACTGTATTCCGGGGCTATTGGCAATTCTCACTGCATCTAACATATGTATAATAAATCTGTCAGTTGTCAACATCCCCCCAGCCCCACATCCCCCCTGAGATGGACTTCACAAATGAACAAACTGGAATGCCCTGTGCGGGTTCCCACATCCTGACAAAGCCAGATCTGGATTCTGTGAGAACCGAATCTGTTATTGCATTATCCTTTATTTCCAGTCATTGTTTTTACCAAAACTGGCAGATGTTTCAAAGAGAACATCTCCAAAGGGGTGCAGAAGCTGTCTAAGGAACGTGGGCTACGTTCCTGCCTCTTCTGTGGAGCAGGAGCCCAGGCTACCTTCCACTCCCTCGCTTTCTACACAAAACGAAATGGAGGGTGTTGTCTCCACGAATAGTCATGATTAATGCAACGCTTGGCCCATAGTGTGGCATCTTAGTGGGCCTTTTTTCCTCATGTATTCCCCCGGCCGGACGCGGTCCCTTCCATCTCCCGCATCCCACCCCACCCCTCCCCCAGCCCCCCGCGCTTTCCCTCAGAAGCTGGCATTATGTAAGAGCAGGAGTGTTGGGTGTTCAGGTGGCGCTGAGGCCGGCGCCCCGGGGCCCTGCCATCTCGTCTCGGTTCCGCTCAGAGGGACATGACAAATTACAGCTCACACACCATTGGGCGAGGAGTCGGCGAGAAGGAGGCGTCCGAGGTGGGAATGGGCACGGGGACTTTGAGGGCTACAGAGCAGAGCCAGGGCAATGGAGTTCTCTGCTGAGCGATTTGAGAAGGTCAAACGCATGAAATATGGAAATGCTAAAAATATATCAATAGTGATGTGCGTGTGATGCGAAGAAATGGGCCAGCCGGGTGGTCTGTAGGGACACAGAAATATTGTAGAAGATTGTAGTTTTTGGTAACTCTTTTAGGAATTGCTTTGCTGAATTATGCATCTTATTTTCCGAAGTTCAAGGGCTTGCACTGAAATGTAAAGGCAAGCTGTGCCAAGCCACTTCCATGTATGCTTGCCTACCATGTGCATATGGTTCAAAGTGAACGTAATATAAAAAAAACGTTTTGAATTGGAGCCGGATTAAGAGTATGAACGAGATGATTCTTTGTTAGGCTTGATGATAAATCCTTGTCAACAACAAGCCCTTTTGGAGGCCAAACAGAATTAGAATTCATTAGGGGACTCTGTTATTTTTTCCTACTTACACAGCACATGAGCCTGGGAAAACATTGTAAAGGCAGCCCATCTGCAATGTCTCCTGGTGTTGCATGACGGCTCCTGCCCCCCTTTGAGAAAATAAGCTGGTTTTGAAATCAGCGGTGGTAAGGAACAGAAACGCCTCCATAGGTGGGTGACTGATTCCACATCAGAGGTGGTGAGCAACAGAAGCGCCTCTATAGGTGGGTGACTGATTCCACATCAGAGGTGGTGAGCAACCGAAGCGCTTCTATGGGTGTGGGTCGGACTCTAAAGTGTAGGTTCCCAGACACATGCACAACGCATGTGCTTCTGCACTGCTACGGATGAGGGCATGCGCACTGAAGTGGAGGGCCCAGGCATCCGTGCATGATTTAAGGTGGGAGTTCCTCGCGTGTTAAGGTTATCGGAGGAGGATTAATGGCGGGAGCGGGATATATTACAGGGCTGCTACCTGGTGTAGCCATGTAGCGAGGCCGTCCATAAATCCCGGTGCAAAGTGACTCGGACAAGTTGATGGCTGAAATGCCGCCGCCCGTATAGTCGGCCTATCGACTTCTCCCTATGCTCTTCTCATAAATCAGCAAGTTCGGAATATAAACGGTCTAATTATTTGCACAGGGAGGGGTGAAATTCAAGACATTCTGTCTTATTGCTTCTTCCCAAACAGATGGCCCTGTGCTCCTTCTTTTGTAGCACCAGCGTCCTCATAAAGTCGTGCTCCGTAAACTTCAACCGAGTCCCATGCGTGTCGATTGCCATAGGTGGAGGAATTGATTTTCAGAATGCCAAGCAAATCAATTCGAGTAAGGGGTGAGAGCATTGGCGCTTATATAAAACGCGGGGACCAAGGCTCTCAAGTATGCAAATGAACCACAAAGCCTCCCAAAGAATGTAAGGCTGCGTTCAGCAGGAAACCAGTAGCCCCATGCCATACATTATTCACCACGGCTGTCGTTTGGAACAAAAGCCAATCGTTGCGAAGGATGTAAGCATTCTGTACACAACGGCACCGCCTAGAGAGCTGTGGCCAGAACAACGGATGCAGACCAGTGTTGTCTTCTTACGCACTGCTGCAGCAGCAGCAGCAGCCAGGTTAACAAGCAGCCCAAGCATCTCTGAACACACAGAGCACCTGAGATCAGACGGGAGATCCAGCCCAGCTCTAGTATTGCTGCCAAACGGCGTCACAGAAGCGTCGGGTAGAGGGAATCTAAACGCCTCATTAGTGATCTTTCGCTCGTCCCACGGACCACTTTTAGCTCTCCTCCCTCCAATTACCCACCGCAGTCTTGTTGTAGCCCAGCAAAACAAGACGGCACTGCGTGTGACTCGCACAATCCGCAAGGTTCAGGAAAGGCACCTCAGGTTGGAGAATGTCAACAGAGGGGGTTTTGTGAAGAAATGATCAAATAAAACTGTGTGGTTTGTGAACGTGAGATTGGGGAATGACATTAACATTAGAGCCTGTGTGATTGAGGGTCACGGTCTGCATTAGATTGTGCTGTTAATATTCAAAGCAATGGTTGTGTGCTGTTTGCATGTTTCAGTAGGTGCGTGTCTTGACCTTCTTTCGTTTCCTTCCCATTACTTTACTTTTTATTTGACATACCTTTCATGCCACGTCTGCGCTCTCAATTCTACATGCGAGTCCTCTCAGCAAAAACCTGCTGCAGTTTAAGCGCGGGTATTGATGTTTTCTCTCTGCCGGGTGGACAGGCCAGTCCCTAACAACACAGTCTATATCGTCCCCTGGAGTCCGGATGTCAGTCAATCCAACCAGTCAGTAAGCGAGTCGGCCCCTCTCACTCCTGCCCCACCAGGGAAATGCGACCGGCTCACAACCAGCAATGTAGAAAGAGGACTGTGACCTCTCTGGTCTTTGGCCCCCTCAGCTTGTCACTGCTGCGCCATGCACACTGGAGTTGTATTCCCCCCCCCCCTTCACTCAATCCGGATGACTCTTGGAATATTGTTTAGGCTGTCAGAAATCCCAACGCGAGCGCTGCCTCCTTCACAAATGGCGGGCGAACCCAAGCGGTGTGCCGGCTTCTTGGTCGGTCTTCTTCGGGTTTCCTTCGTGGCCTCAATAGAGAATGAGGAGAACGGATGAGCCTGCACGGGGAAATTTAGTGAGCGAGCAAGCGAGCAAAGAGACAGGCGTCTGAATGCGTACGCTCTGCTGGTGAGTCGTAAAAAAAAAATCCAAGGGAGGGTTAGCGAGGGAGAGCCCAAGCTAGGCTCTCTGCTAAGTCTGGCATGATTACTTCAACAGTTTGTCATATCGGCTTAGAGCTGACGGAGGAGGGATCGGGCGGGAGCCAGTGAGCCACAGTGGTGCCAGGATTCCCACTGCTCCCTCCAGTCCCTGGCCTCAACTCCTCCACCTAACCTGGTTGGCGCTACACTGAACTCCACCCGCTAAGATAAACCCCATTGCTTTCCCCCTCTTTATGGTGATCCAAAGAGGAGAGAAAAATATGTTATCGAGTGCAATTTATTTCCGGCAACCTTTTCGAGGTCAATTTTCTCTTCCACGTAAAAGCGCAGGGAGAAGAATCGATGGTAAACTTTGCAGCAGCGCCTTCGCCCCCACAGTCAAGCAAGGCAGCGACGCACTCCGCAACCGTGGCCATCTCTTGATCTATATGGCGCTTCCACTTGGCTGGCTCTGGCCCCCAGCGGGGCCCTGTAGCAGAGACGGGGAGGGGGGGGGGGGGGGGGGGGGGCAGAGGTGCGCGCCTCAATGACTCAGGCTTGGGAAGTATTTAGAAGCGGTGACTGTGATCCAGAGACTGGCAGCAGTATGAAAGGGGGTGAGAGAAAAGCGAGAGGGAGGCTGACTTTCTATGGTCCATTGCACAGGTGTTACTGTGGCAACTGCAACTGGCTTGGCAGACGGCTGTGTCATCGTTTGTGCCTGCGTATTCGTTCCTTTTTTTAACGTCCCCCATCTGGTCCGTGCGTCTTACTCATTTGCTTAGCCTCTTTCAGCACTGTTCTCCAACTCTCTCCTTTGTCAACAATATCATCTTCCCCTGTGGTCTTCTATAGCCTATCTTTTCTCATTGTGTTTGTGTGTCTCTCTCTCTCTCTCCCCCCCTCCCATGTGCAGGTGGATGTTGGAGTCGTCCACTTCACTCCGCTGGCTCAGCCCCAGATCCAGCAGCCCTTCAAGCTGGTGGAGAAAGTCGTCCGCAATGCTTTCCAGTTCCGCAGGAAGTACTGCTACAGAGGCTTAGAGTGAGCATATGGTACCTGGACCGGGGGGTCTGTGAGGCCGTACTTAAATCATTCTACTCCTCTTAATTAGCATTCTCATTTTATTCAACTTTTGGCATGCTGGAAAGTGATCTCATCCTCCTTTATTAATGCATTTATTCCCTCTAGCCGTCAGGTATTTTTGCCCTTATTAGCTTGTGTCCCTCTCCTCCACGCACACACTCAATCACTGACTCTCTCGGAGATCCAAACATAGTCCACTTCAGCGGTTGACGGGGAACGGGGCGCGAGTGCGCGCGGCCGGCCGCCCCCGTGCCCGCTTCAAAACTGTGCGGTACGACAGCGCGGCGCACCAAAAGAAAGGCTAGGGTGGCGAGGAAGAGCGGCAATTATGAGTCATTGAGGTTCGATGGGAAGACGAGGCGGCTGTCTACAGCAACTTATATAACCAGAGCGGGTCGGCGGTGCCGGTGCCAGATTGAAGAGGAGGCGCCAGCCTGAAGCATCCAGATAGCATCTGTAGCGCGTGTGTTTGAGTGATGGAGCTAGCAATGTCGCACAATAACTCAAAGCACAGCGGATGGCGTCAGGGATGGCTGGGATGTCATCGAATTGAAATGGCTTCTCCTCCTCGTACCTTTTACGTGATGCAACTTGTGGCACGGGTTCAAGGGCTGGAGCTCAAATCCGCTTGTACCCTTTCACATTTGAGAGGTTTGTTGCTTAGGTTACTGAGCTTTTCATATTTTTTTGATTAGGACACCGTTCTTTAGCACAGACTGGCTATCATCATGCATTCATAATGTATGATTCTTTCCCCCCCCCCCCCTCGTCCTTTCATGTGATTTTTAATTAACTTCCCAGATGTCACATCATCTCAGTCTTAAACCGTTGCGCATGAGCACGGTGACATCAAAGAAGCCAGAAGGGTAGGGACACTGGCTCTGTTTCCCCTCACCCCGCTCCGTCCCTCCCGTCCCTTCCTCAGGTTGTTGTTTCCCGAGGCGAGGCGTCCGGAGCTGGCCGAGGCGATGCTGCGGCAGGCGGACGTGGACCCCACCCTGCGGCCCACGGAGCTGACCCTGGGCCACTTCAGGGCCCTGGCGGACGCCTACGCCGGCCTGTGCTCCCTGGACCCCGGCCTCGCCGCCTACGAGTTCCGGGAGGAGCTGAGGCTCAAACGCATCATACGGAAAACGGGCTCGCCCGCTCCACCCTACCCCCCCACCGGGGGGTAGCCCGCTGAGAAGAGGCCTGGCCATGGCAGCCCCGAATGGACTGCAGGGAGTGGAATGGACAGCTCCCTCATCCCTTCATCGTGTTTTTTTGACCTTCCACGAATGGTATTCCACGTGAGCCGTACGATTAATATGGAGACAGTATCTGAGAGTTTAGAAACAGGTTAGCACAGAACCAGGTGTTTTTGTTCCTGGCGGATTTCAATTGTAAGATGGAGTGACAAACTGGAGCGCTCAAAGCAAAGAGTTTTGCTGCAGGGAGCTTGGCAGCCTTCCAAGCCCATGCGACAATGGTTACCTCTGATCCAACTCTCACAACACCTTGTCCTGTGGGAGCTAAAAAAAAGGGAAGTCAGAAAGCATTTTCTGGATGATTTGGAGAATGGGAACAAGATAGCAGCACTGTATAATCCAGGCCATTTCCTCGCTGTGTATTACTTATTCACCAGGGAGGGAGAGGAAAAAGTGAGAAAGTGCTGTGGATTTGTCAGCCTTAGAAGTTCTCCTGTGGTATAAAAGATTGACGGCTCGTGTCTCTACAATGAAACTTTCTATTAGTTTTCTGACTACTGTCCTTTCAATGTTCATTACCAGTGTCTTTTGTTTTAGATACATGTGTGAACCACAATACAAATAATGTTTGAAATGTATTGTATGTACAATAAATCTTAACAGCCTCTGAGGTGCAGAAAATTGACCTTTTTGTTGAAAATCTAATCTAAAATCTATCCATTAATCTAAAATGTGTGATGTCACAGCCTAATCTTAATTAAATCTACATATTTAATCTGACAGGTGTGTGGGTGATGCCACAAGACACCCAGCTGTGAGAGTCCGGAGCGGCTGGTGTGGTCTGTGTGTTGGAAGATCTCAATCGATTGTGCTGTTCTGGATGAGTGCCTGGACAGCCCAATTTATATTAATCTAAAATGCATTTCAGCTCTTTACCTCCCATGATCAACATTACTACAACGTTACTCTTATTGGGGAGATTTGTCGGTTGGGCTGGTCAGACATGTTTAAAACTGGAATGATCCCAGAAAATATCAAATTGTTCCCTCCCTCTGTATCAGATAAGGCTTCCTTGCCAACGGAAAGCGAACCTGCTTGACGCATTGCATCTCACATAGCTACTACATCCATTGCATGCTCAGCATGGTGCGTGATGTATTTTCCGTCGGTGACTGTGTCCTACTTCTGTCTATCTGCGGGTACACACGTGGTTCCAAGACTGGGGCATTATTGTTGTGCGTTGACAGCTCATCAGCTGTGACTAGCTCGTTCAGTCCCAAGAGACTGACACAAGACAATGCTCTGCCCCCTAGCTTTACTCCACCTGTCAAGGCATGTGCGGGATGTGGAAATTGCTTTAAACGACTGTATCCCCATGTGTCAAACCTAGATAAAAACTTTTTATTTATAAAACAATCCATCCATAAGCACAGGGTATTCACATTCATTGGTATGCTAGCATTAAAGGCATGTCTTTCTTTAAAGCTGAAAAGTAACAGTGTACGAGTAGTTTTGCTCCGTCTAGTACCTGAAAATGTACTGTCAAACCAGTACGTCGATAAAACGGCCAAAGTAGCCACCGTAATTACAGCAATTTACAACTTTTTTCAATGTCAAGTATGTGTAGAAGAATTTATAAATGCTTGAAATGTACACCACAGTAATTTGGAAAACAGCAGTATATACAAGACATACAAACATATAAAAGATTGTTTAAATATTATTGCAGTTAAAAATTCAAAGCAGGAATAGACAGCCCCCACAAAAGAAAATCCAGTACACTAAAATATCACACTATAATTACTTTGGGCAAAATATTTTTCAGTTAATTAGACATGAACCTTAGAAACACTAACATAATTGATCTTCCCGATAAATAAATAACATATTTTAAAGACAAAAACCTTCCGACATTGAATCAAAATTCAATAGTATAGGCAAGCTATGTATTTTAGTGCACAAAATACAGCAAACAAGGCCTTACAAATCAATCTCATGGCCGTCTGGGTCGACTACCCTCCACTCAGGAAGTTTGGCTGAACGGTCTCATTAGTTCATATCCGCTTCTGCTCAGCTGCTTTCCGTTCTATTCCAACTTTACTTATCTGCATAGTGAAATATTGAGGCAGTTTTCCGCATCCTCTTGTATGGACTGTCGGTCAGGGGAACAGCAACCTGATTCAGGAGATGCCAATTGGCGCAGGTTGAAGTAGATGTGACGCTGTAAGCTTTTCCCAGAATAGGGAGTTGCCACTCGGGGAGGAGGCGTAGTCTGAATAGATCCGGGAGGAGCCAGGTTATTGATCCGTGCTTGGCAGAATGACTGCGGCAGCAGCAGTTTGCATACTCCGCTTCGGCGGGCAGTCAATTTCCTGACTCTTGGCCAATAGGCATCTATTGTTTATTTTTAGTATTTTTAATCCCCGACCTGGAACAAGCAGGTACCGCAGACACCATCGCACCACCCCGATACAGGGGTATTGGGCTCGGCTCGAGAACGTATGCAGTGTCGCTTTCCATGGGCACGTCTTGGTTCTCCCAGCCGGCAGTCTAAGGGGACGGGGTGTCGTTCCCCGAGTCTACGGCACGGCCATCGGCGGGGTCATAGAAACAGTCCTCGTTGACCACGGACGTGAGGCTCTGGACGCTGAACTCCCTCTCCAGCAGGGAGTTGATGTCCATGACTGTCGCCGCCGCCGCCGCCGTGTCCGCCTGGCTGTCCAGCGACCTGCTGCGACCCTTCAGGCTGCCCGGCGCCCCCGGGCTGCGTCTTAAGCCCCCGCTGGGTTTCCTCTTCAGGGGGCTGTAGTGGGCGTGCGGCGCCCTGTGCTGGCTCTCCGGCGTGTTCACCTCCGCGCCCTCGGGTTGAACGCGGGGGGCGGGCGCCTCCTCCGAGAGCTGCAGCTGGAGGAAGCGGGCCTCCAGGGCGCCGGCGCTCTCCCGCCGCTTGTCGCCCGAGCCGCCGAAGCCGGCGTCGGCGTCCTCGTCACTTAGCGCGTCCGACTCCTTCACGGAGGAGGAGCTGGGCTGGGAGTGGCACCCGGAGTCCTGGGACCAGCTCTCCTGGGCCGGGGAGAGGCGGGGATCCGTGGAGGCGCCGGGCGGGGCCGTCCCGGAGGAGCCCGGGGCGCTGCTGCTCTGGCTGCTCTCGTCCGAGTCGGGCCCCGCTTTCGTCTTGCTGGAATGGGTCGAGTTGCTCCTGGTCTTCCTGGACAGCCACGAGGCCCTGGATGAACCTGGTTGGACAGACGGGGAGGTCAGAGCAATGTTCTCACCGGGAAGGGAAACATTTCATGCTGTAGGGGATGCTCTAGCGCTGTGATACGACCGGTGAAATGCTCAGAAACAGCAGAACCCACAGCGAAACGTTATGTCAAGGCTTTCGCCGAGGCTGAATTCAGAGTAGTCGTCAAATCTCTGTCGTACTCCGAACCCGGCAAACTGATAACAATCCAAGGACGTCTCAGCCTTTCCATGAATAAATATGAAGCGGTCACAGTGCGGACCGTGCTCCAGCGCTGACGGGCGTGGTGGGCGTCGGCCGGTCAGCCTCACCTATGCGGGCGGAGGACGGCAGGGTGCCTCGTAGCGGCGCCAGGCGCTCTCTGCAGCCTCGGTCGGGCGCCGCGTCGCCCTTGGTGCCCCGCCTCACGTTCTCCCTCAGGATGGAGCGCATCACCTTCACCACGTTGGCCTTGTACTCGGGCACGCTGCAGGGACCGGGCGCAGGGAGACGTTAGGCAAACTGGACTCATATCATGCGAGTTGATACCCGCTATGTTTGCAATGACGCACATAATCTGCTTTGATTTTCTTTCAGAATCCCCCGCAGAATGTGAGATATTTCTCAAGATGCAGATTAACCAGAATTGAGGCCAAGTCTGTATACGGCCAATTATTGTCCTCACCGTGTGTGAATCACCCTGGGGCTCAGGGCATTACCACCACCATTCTATTCAGGCTTAAACTCAAGCAGCCGCTGTTGTGGAAACGAAGAACACGCAACCCAATGTGTACTGATCCCGAACTGACCTGCTGCATAGCTGGAAGATGGTCTCTGGCCTCCCCTCCACCTCGGACCGGGTGTGGATCAGCTCCCAGATGCAGCTGCTCTCGGTGCCCGCGCCTGAGAGGGTCCGAGGAATGGCCCGGAAGACAAAGGCTTGCAATCAGAGAGACTAATGCATTTACTGTTTGGAAAATTACAGAGAGCAGGGAAGACGGACGTGGAGCGAGGCATGGGGATGAAGTAGTAAATGGCTGGCTGAGCGGCTCCAGTGTAGAACAAAGACTTAATTGGTGTATTTTGTACCAGACTTTTTCTTTTTTGGAGGAGCTAGCATTGACATTTATTGTTTTGTTCTATTCATGGGGAGTGCAGAGGAGTATGATTAGCCTTTGTAGAGACAAAGATTTGTGAAAGGATTGGCTCCAGTGGGCGAGGAACTGCCTAGTGGGGAACCTTGTGAGAGCGCCACTGGGTGAATGTTTAACCCCTCACGGCCCCTGGTTAACCCAGGCGAGGCCAGTGGGCGGTGGGGGCCCCGTGTTTACCTGCAGTGTTCCCCAGGCGGACCTGCAGGGCCGACAGCGGGATGAGCCAGCGGAACTTGAAGGGGTCCGTGTCGCCCTGGGAGGTCGAGGAACGCGAGGTGGTCTGTTTGGGTCACACACAAAAGGTAAGGGGATGTGTACTGGAAACCGGCAGCGTCGGGCAAATGAGGAAGTAGAAAGGGTACAAGTTTAGGAAAACATTCTTACCATTTTCTTCTTTAGCTTGTAGTGCTCCCTGTAGACCAGTATCACCGCCTTCTTGAACACTGATGAGAGAAAACACGCAGACATCGTTGGACTTTGAACCCTCCTCGGTACGGACCCACTGGTGCCCTCTCCCCCGAGACGCAGTTCAGATTCCAAAGCTCAAAGATTCATAGCGTCTGTGCTGCAACTTTTCCATAAAAAGAGCATATCGGCCCATTGATCTCACTGTAATGACTTGCATGGGCACTCCCCCAAACAGATCACATTAATGACTTGAATTCTGCATCGTTCTTAAACCAACAATGCGTGTGGAATACAAAAACCCATGTATTTCTTTTCATTTTCTTCCCCCTTTGGAAGAGAACAACAAGGACTGCAGAGCGGTGACTCACCAAACACGGTCATCTCTGGGTCCTTTCTCATGCGTCCCAGGGAGGGGTGAGGGTTCAGCCAGACCGCCGGGGAATGCATGAGAAACTCTCCCATGGAGATCTCCGTGACCTGGGAGCAGGAGACAGAAGCCGCCGCCGGGGGGGGGGGGGGCAGAGAGGCAGACTTTAGGGGCTGTGAGATACATATTAAGTGCTTGCGCGTCTGCGAACGGAGCTCCTCAGATACGACGCGCTTATGTCGATCACGCCACTCGCATGCTGATTTTCAGAGTCAGACTTCTATCCGGTGGCCTTAAGCCTGAGCCGGGCTGAGTGCTGCGAATGCTGATATTATGTCGAATTCCAAACGCAATTTAGCCGACGCTTGGAATATTAATGCAGCCGGTGGCCGACGGCGGAATACTGGATGGCTTGGCACCCTGGGGCGAAATGGTGTCCGGGCCAGTAAGTAAATAGCGTGAAAACAGAATCTGAAGATGTGCCACGGGCGCGCTTGGTAGTTTCCCCGTGACTCAGACAGGGCTGATGGCCACTTAATGTGCCGCGCATTCACTAAAGCTAAACTGTAAATCTGTCACACAACATGCGCACTGTGACAAAGCATAAAGTGTTTACTCCCGTCTCGGCATCCCCCCCCCCCCCCCCCCCACTCCAATCTTAATCACTTAAGTAAAAGGCTGACGTTCCACCATTACTGATTTCATTTAAGTACGTGCGGATCAAGGTTGACGAGTTAAGAGTCCTCCTATATATTAAAGTGCCCTTCCCATCCACTTAAGGGAGGCTGGTCATGGTCATGCTCCCTCTACCTCTTTGTTGTGGCCCGTCTGCTCAGCGACCAGCTGGTCGAAGACGGCGCCGTAGTCTTCGTAGAGCTTCTGCATGTCGTTGATGTGGCTGGCCACCTTCTCCATGGCCTTCAGGGCCTCTGTGTGTGTGGAGGTGAGCAGAGAGAGAGCACGGGGGTAAGTTCCCTTCGGTGTACTAAAAACAGGGTGTATAAATACACATGCACACATTCTTCCATGTCTCCCTTCCCCCAAGGGTTTACATTGTTGCTGGACTGAATCAGAGGAACGAATGACGATGACAACTTGGCCGGCGTCTAATCTGGTTTTCTAGATCTGAAGGTCATGCTGGCCAAATCTGATTCTGTGAATCCGAGCCAGGACCTCATTGTGTCCCACGGAGATCAGAAGAGGAAGGTCACTTTGAAACTGTGTAAAGCAGCAGCTTTATCTCTTGTGTGCGTGGGCGCGGGCGTGTGGGCGTGTGGCCTACCGTTGAGGTGGTAGTGCTCCTCACTCTCAACGTCTGTGAGTGAGACCAGCTCCCGGAGCAGCAGCGGGTACTTGAGGACCCTTTGGACGGGCTTGATCAGGTACGACTCCAGGGTGGAAGAATGCTGCTTGGTGGGGTTCCTGGCATCCAGGAACTCTTTGAAGGCCCGGTCCGTCTTCACTGAAGAGAAAAAAGAAAAAACAGACAAAGGACGATCAGATTCATGAAATTGCACATCATTGTTGGCTTGAGCCATCATTTGTATTTGTTCAATCACATTCCCAGCCGACGAGCTTTGATGTTCATATATGTATGGTTTGGTCAATCCAATGGAAGCTACGAGCACTTCAGCCAAGCATGATCACTGCAGCACCCAGGCTAAGAAACGGCAGAGAGACACAGGCTTGCTCTGGGCGAGGTTGTTGTTGTATTTTAACGGGCCACGCCACCACCCAAAAATAACACCCAACCACTTGCCACTATCTTGGAATCCCAATTGTGTCGAGACGGTTGTCATCCGTTTTCATGGTGCCAAAGGGGAGCACCGCGTTTCTGCCAGACTGTGCGTGTCAACATGTTAAGGCAGTGCCAGAATCGGTGGTGTTACAACGACACAGGCTGCAGCCCTGGGACGGGTGGGCGACAGCCAGGGCTCCCGGCTTTAAGAAAAGGTCAAGCACCAGACTGAATAAATGCTAGATGATGCAGCTCTCACACAAGACGGTCGTGAATACTTTGGAGAGAGAGAGATAGAGAGAGAGAGAGGTGGCGAGAGAGGTTTTCTCCGAAGCGACGCAGCCGTTCCCTCCCGTTTTCCGGCGCACAGTCGGGGAGGGGATCGGAGGGGGGGGGCCCATTAAAGTATTAATTATAGCACTCAGCGCAACAGACAGGCAGCCGCATCGACACCTCGGTGAGTAATTGGCAGGCAATTAACAAGTCGACAAGTAAACAGAAAAGTCGGGCGAACCCCGAAACGGCAGCGCGTCAGAGCAGATGCGAGCCAGTGGAGGGAGGGGGGAGGGGAGAGGGACGGACTGGTGCGATGATGGGCTTGGCGTATAATTACTCGAAGGGTTTAGTCAAACGCCCACGCTTTCTTCCCCCTGTCCTTGGCTCAGCTGGTTCTGGATGGGGCTGTAGAGTTCGCTGCTGCTGCTGCTGCTGCTGCTTTGGGGTCCTGCTGCGCTAAGCATATACCCACTCAGAGGATCGCGCGAGTGAGTGTGTGTGTGTGTGTGTGTACTCTGTTACCCAGGTCTGTTTTTAGCCCCACCTTGCAATTAGTAGGACGTATTATGTTCCCGGGCTTGCTGCCTTGTAGCAGAGACTGCACTGGCGTCGTTCTGTGGCTTTGGTCCAGTTTTGTGTAAATGTTTGGGTTCCAAAGAAACTAGGGCTAATTTTGTGTGTGGCGACTCGCGAACAATGCAATGTTGTAAGTGCCCCGCTTGTCATGTTATCCCGCTGATGTTTTGTTATTTTGCTTTGCCAAAATGCTCCACAGAGACACCGGAATTCTATATCAATCCCAGCTTTGTATTATTTTGCTATACCCTTTGCTTATCTCTTCTATTAGTATCACAACAATGTTTTCAAGTTCACAGTTTCAAGCGATCTAATGGCAAAGATTGACCATCCTTCTCACAATATCGCAATGTCCATCTCATTCTACACTCTCCTATTCAGCACTCTGAATTCAACTGCAAATATTCGCGAGCAGGCGATTTATCCAACACCATCTATCTAATGTGCTCCATCAAACTTGCTTATCGTTGACAGCACAACATTCAATTATTCAAAACCCTGATTTGTGTTTTGGGAATAAGCTGAGGAGAAGGGATGGAAATAAATTAGGCTGGAAGGGGATTTTAATTAAAGACGGTTTCTATGATGTCTGACAAAGATAAATCATGTTGGTCAGAATAGAGGGGGGAGGGGGACAACGACGACCATGTTGACCAAATTGGCAGATTACCAAAATATTTGATAATCCCTTGAGATGAATATCCCCCCAACCCAATCATCTGACACCTCCATCCCTCTCTGGGACCATCCCATCACCCTTCCCCCATAATCATTTTCCCAAAGCACATGAGAGCATTTCCTCCAAGGAAAACCAGTCTCCCTATCCCTCCTCTCTCTGGCAGTATTCCCAAACACAAGTAACGTGTCAACACATTTTTATGCAAGGCATCTGTGTTTGTTACAAAAAGTCCTAGAATTGTTTTAATTTTTACAATAGTTTTGAAATTATTTGAAACCAGCCAACAGGAGGATCTCCAGCCAGTTGCAGTCTCCATTTTCTGCTCAACAGACACAGACACCATTATCCAGTAGGCTGGATAATGGAAGGCCTTTTCAACGTCGTAACAAGCAGAGATAAACTAGGTCCACCACTGATGGCTATCTAAAGATAGAGAGGTAGATGGCGCTACATGGAGCACCATCTAAGGCATGTTTCTCCTTTCAGAGACTGTTTTTTGTGAGTCAAATAACAGATAGATCTAGCACCTAGAAGAATGAACTGAACAATGTTAGCCTGGACAAACCATACGAATATCACTATTTCAATATATATATTTATTATATACTTATTTATTTCATAATCTTTTGGGTGCATAGCAAATTAATATACATTTGTGGGGGTGGGCATAGCAGAACAGATGTTCAATAAACATTGACGGGGTGCATGCAAGGCATGACCACTCCCCCTCTATAAACTCAAATCACTTGATGTGTTCCCAGATCATAGAAAAGTAAGTGTGTCTGCCTCGCAAATGTGAAACTCATTTTTAGTTTCACTCGAACATAAATAGCCCCGTTGTACTTGCCTCTCCATAAACCGTACTCGGGGGTCATTTGCTCGTTTGCATAATGGATATTCTCCCCTATAGAGCTGCGGGGACTGAGCCTGGGGGCACAGCATCCAGCTCTAGCGAACCGCCTGTGATGCAACGCAGCCGCAAGGGCACCACATTTGTCCAACTCGGGGGCGGGAAAAGTTTGGACGTGACTTCACCGTGCATGCGTATCCCTCACCGGGTTCTAATGGATGAAATGTGTGTATAGATAACATACCTCTTTCAAGAACCTTCTGGACCTTGATGTGGTTGGCACAGAAGCCGCTGTAGAGCTTGAAGTGGTCGGCGTAGTAGAGGAAGGAGGCGCCCAGGGAGAACAGCAGCCTCTGGTAAACAAGGGGAGAGTGGAGAGATGAGTATCAACAATCACGCCAGGACAGAGGCGGCGGGGAAGGGGCAGGAGGTTGTGGCTGTGCTTGGAGCGATGGAGAGAGCGCAAACATGTGAAATCGTGACTCGGCCACTCGGGTCACTCCCTGTGGAGACACCCTCCCCCCTTCCCCCATGTCCTTTTTATCCCCCCCTCTCTTGATCTCACTCTTGTTTTCTCTACATCTCCCTCTACCCCTCTCGCTCGCCCTCTCTCTCCCCCTACACCTCCTTCTATCCCATCTCTCCCTCTCTCTTCCCCTTCCCTCCCCACACCTCTTTCTATCCCCTCTCTCTCCCTCTGCCTCAGAGTTCACAGGCTTCCACCAGCGGTGCGATGGATGCAGCCTTTCCCCTGATCAATAGAGCCCACATCTCCTCGCGCCAGGAGTATCAATCACAATAACATGACCCTGTCATGCTTCTTCAATTATGAATGCCTTTCATGACTTCAAAAGAGGGCGCCGCCGCTGCCTAGAAAGATATCTCAACCATGGAACTGCCACCACCGTGTTTGTGTCTTTGTGTGTGTCTTTGTGTGTGGTCTGCTGCTAAGGTGCGGGCGTTCTCAGCCCGCTCCTGTAATGTTGTTTTGTTTGTGCCGACGCGGGGTGTGGATGACTAATGAATGCAATAGATTGCGGTGGGTCAGAGTAATGCCCAATAAACCAACGGCTGCAGCATAATGCCTCCGTCTGTGTCTTTGTTTTTCGGTTGACGATACATGGATGTGATGGTGACGGGTGTGCTGATATACATCTTGATGTTTAGACAATATGGTTGGGGTGTGTGTGTGTGTGTGTGTGTGTGTGTGTGTGTGTGTGTGTGTGTGTGTGTGTGTGTGTGTGTGTGTGTGTGTTCGCCCTGAGCTCACCTTGAACTGAGCGGGGGTCTCCAGGGTACTGAAGTCGGGCGAGGAGGCGATCTTCTCCTCGAGGGTCTGCAGGAAGACCCTCTGGAAGTCCAGCATCTCGGGAAGGCTGCCAAACAGGCTCTCCATCTGCCAGACCACAGGGTTCAGAGCTGGGTGTTAAAAGGGTGTGCGTGTGTTTGTGTGTGGTTAGGGGGGGGGGGGCGGGGGGGGGGGGGGGGGGGGGGGGGTGAGAGGTTTAAGACAGAAGTGACGGCTGAGGAGAAATATGGGTCGTCTGGAAGGAGACTGAGTACAATGTGATGGAGCAGCAGGCTTGGGGTCTCATGAGGGAGAGTGATTCATAACAGTCAGAGTTAGAAATATTCACTCTGATGGCTCGCCTGCTGATAAATGCACTCGGGGAATAAGGCAGCAATCGCCAGACACACACACGCGCACACGCACGCGAACGCGAACACGCACACGCACACACACCTATCATTAAAATCCATTTGCGGCCGCCCTGTCCTTGTCCACTTTGTGGGCTGTACATGTCTTTGTGTCCCATAATGGTCTTTTAATTTGCCCGAGTGCTCAGCATACAATCGACTCGCTGGCGCAGGCAGGAGGGACGTCCTGTGTTTGAGGTCGTGCTCGCCGCACCGTCGCACGCCCGAGGGAGAGAGAGGAGGAGGGGGAGGGGGAGGAGGAGGGGGAGGGGGAGGAGGAAGGGCGAAGGGCAGGGGGAGGAAATACCAATGACCTCCGCCAAGGTCGTTGGTATTTCAGAAGCACCGTCTATGGCCAGAGTCTCGTTATAAACCCAATGAAATGGCCCAGTTTTTCTGTGCGTTAATCCTGGGAAACGAAGTGTCGATCAATGTAGGGGAACGGGTCGTGTTCAATCACAATCACAGTGAAATCCACAGCGGTTAACGGTGTCCTGGAGCGAGGCATCTTATTGGCTCATTCCTCTGGGAGGCTGCCGGTCAGCATGAGGGGGGGAGGGGGGGTGGAAGGGCAGCAGTAATGAGGTAGATATGGTGGCCCGGTCAGGTCAATCTCATCACCACCCCCTCGTACCTCCCTTCCTACTCCTCGGGTAACGCACACTATGAATCCCACATCATCAACTCCACTCTCACCCCCCACCTGACACAGATACCGTAACACACACACACACACACACACACACACACACACACACACACACGCACGCACGTATACACATACCTCATCCAGTGTGAGGAAGGTTTCATCCTGCAGGGGCTTCAGGTAGATGTCAAACAGGCAAGCCAGGTCCTACAGACAGACAGAAAGACAGAGATACAGACACCAAAAGAAGGTCAGTGATGAGAAGTCAAACATCGATGCCAGACAACATCGTCCTTCTCCGCTCCAAGCCTTTTAAACTCCCCTGTGATCTTTCTGCGGCTCCACCTCCCATTTACCCCCCTCTCCACCAACCTTTCATATCCCCTCCTCCCATCTCTCCATCTCTCTCTCTCTGCCCATCTTCTCCCCTACCTCTCCCTCCCACTCCGTCTCCCAGCTACCGGCCTTCCATTCAGTCACGTCTTTCCCTTCCTTCCATTGCTGCCGCAGCAGTGCCTCGCCAACGGCATATTCACTCATTAGGTTGATTTATGGCACCCGCCCCCACCCACTCACCCACCCACCCACCCACCCAAACTCTCCCCGTCCCAGGTGCTGTGGCACGTCCTAATTGTTAAACCCCCCCCCCCCCAAGTAGCAGTAGAAAGAGCCGGAGCAAGGCATTCTGGGAAGAGCCCTTTTTTTCCCGTTGGCCTAGAAGTAGTTATGGTGATGGAGGCGCGGGCGGGAGTGGAAAATGATGAACTGGAGAATAGTGAGATGTTAACAAAGAGAATAAGAAGGGAGGTAGGGGGGGTGGTGTGTGTGTGTGTGTGTGTGGAGGAGCAGCATGCGTGGGAGAGGAACAAAAGAGGAAGGAAAGAAAAAGCTGGAGGAAGCCCGCCTGGGGGTAATCAGAAGGCTCTGAAAGGTGTAGAGAGGGCTAGAGTGGAGAGCAGCTCTTTGGGACGTGGGACGTGGGACGCCAGGGTAGGAGGAGAGGGAAAGAGCAGGGGTCGCCACGGCAACCCCCCTTCACCGGTGAGGAAGGAGGGGTGGATCGCCGATGACGGGGCTCGGCGAGCGCCGTGTCAGTCTCTTTGAGGCTGCCAGCGAGAAGCAGCAGTCACCCCGCCGCCCTCTATTCATGGCGAGTTTCACCCTCGCTCTCCCACTCTTTAGCGGCCTCGATCGCCCTCCGTCTCGTTGCCTCGCTCCGTCCTCGTCACTCAGCCGCCGCTATTGGTTTATGAAGCTCTGACGGCCGGCTGGTGCTCCGCTGTCTCTGGATGTTTACGCCGCTGAACGGCGGCTTTATTGCTGAAGGAAAAAAACGCTAAAAAAGGATCTCAGGGCAGCGCTTTACGGCATTCCAAAAGCACTAGCATGCCTGCAGGGCACATCAACGACTCAGCGCTTTGTTTGACTCCAGAGTCTTTGTTTGACTCCAGAGTCCCCTGAACACGT
Source organism: Gadus macrocephalus (assembly GCF_031168955.1). Lineage (NCBI taxonomy): Eukaryota > Metazoa > Chordata > Actinopteri > Gadiformes > Gadidae > Gadus > Gadus macrocephalus. Next base: position 8,646,255 of record NC_082386.1, read on the forward strand.
TTGATGCACACCGCCGAGAGGGTCGTCTTGAGTTTCAGGGCTTAAAGGTCCCTTTGCCTTAAAAACCCCTGCCTGTCCCGCCGTAGCCCTAAAAGACGAGTGCTCACCTTCACGTAGGACTTCTCCGTGTCCACCAGCTCCTGGACCACCTTGCACAGTCTCTCCGTGGGGCTCATGTGCCTCTGGCAGGGTCTGAGCAGCGTCGCGGCGGGGGCGGCTTCTGCGCCGGGGGCCCGACTGGAGCCCTGGTTGGACGCCGCCGCCGCGCCCTTGGCCCCCGAGACAGGTCCGTCCTGGAAGGACTGGTAGAGAGTGCACACCGTGTCACGCTCTGCCCAGAGAGAGAGAGAGAGAGAGAGAGAGAGAGAGAGAGAGAGAGAGAGAGAGAGAGAGAGAGAGAGAGAGAGAGAGAGAGAGAGAGAACGAGTGATGAGTTGTCTGGAAGTCTGTCATTTGGAATGTTTTCATGCACCATCGTTTCAGGTATCGCCCATCACACAACGGGTGATGGGCGATAGGGGCAGATGCCCACTTCGTTACAACACATTGTCTTTGAACGATTATGCAGCTTAAAACAAAATCGGCACTTTCCGGCATGCTCTAAAGAGTGCTCTGAAACAGGAGGTGAGCGAGAGGGTAGGGTAGGGGACGATGAGCATTGCATCCACAGGGGGGTGAGATCACTCCCCCCCCCTGGAGATCTCACACACCCACACGCTCCTCCAGAGCAGGCTACAATAAGGGGACGTGCATTGTTGCGTCCAGTGACTTTACAGTCAGTTGATGCGACAGAAGTCCTTAAAAGATCAAAATTACACAAGTTAACTGTCAGGCAGATGCTCGGGAGAGAAAAAACGATTAAATAGACTGCACTCTTCAGCACATTCCCCCAGTGGTGAACCTAATTTAGATTCAGCCACTGTTCTCTACAGAACAATACTGTATGTAATTCGGCATCCATGCAGCAATAACAGAGAAGAAAAATGCTCAAAAACAATGGGATGCTGGTGCCGCAGCATTGTGTAGATGTGCCCATGACGTGCTATAAGCTAACCCGCATCACAGCCAGCTTTATGCATAAGTCTCCTGGGGGGGGGGGGGGGGCGGGGGGGTTGGAGGAATATCCTAGAAGGTTGAGCCAGCATTAGCCGCGCGGTTAATTATTTCTCACGGATTCGTGACGGACAGTTATGCCGATTTACGTCCCATCAGTTCCAGGGGATTTGCCACGCGAGGGGTCGTTGAATACATATCTCCACTCCGAGTCGGGTCGGCGCTGGCGTTCCCGCTCCACCGCCCGAGACTGGGGTCTGAAACACCCCGTACTCCTGCGCACGTTGCGCTTCCTATGTGGCTGCTGCTCCCCGGACAAGGTCAGCCTGGTGTCTTTATGGGAAGCAAATCATGATTCATAACGGCGGACTAGCCCCCTGGGGTTGGGAAATTAGCTCTTTGGCTAGCAGCACAATGGTGGCTGTGTGCGGTGGTGGACGAGGTTATAATATCGGCTCTAGCGTCTGTGCCTCTGTGATTTATAGTTGCAGTTTGCCCTAATTGGCTATAATACCGGTATTAATGTTTGATGACACCACAAAGACTTCATTGTGAACATTCAGAGTATTCTAGCCGCAATACAAACTGTACATAAGGACACACATGAATCAGAATTAGCCTCAACAGGCTGCAGCAACACGAGGGTCCGTTCTCAGACACATCAGGTGTTTGGCTGTGGGCTCATCCTTGGTCTGCTGTCTGTCTGTCTGTCTGTCCGTCTGTGATGTATTGGGGCCGCTACGCTCCGAGGCCAGTCACTCTCGCTGGCTGTAGCGTCGGCTGACAGACCGAAGCGCCGCGTTGGCATGGCAACGCAGCAGCACAGTGAGAGCACTGCAAGCGCGCAGGGCGGCGGGGTCAGCAGTATCGGACGGCTCCCTCAAACACTGTGTGTGTGTGTGTGTGTGTGTGTGTGTGTGTGTGTGTGTGTGTGTGTGTGTGTGTGTGTGTTGAAATGCTGCATTAGCAAGAACCAAAGTGAGGCCTGTCACTAAAGAGAAGAGAAGAACACTCACGCAAAGATCAATATACCCCTTCACTCCCACACTAGCACATCCACACACACACACACACACCAATCTGCTGATGTTAATCTAGTCTGTCTCAGTATGTACACCCTGATCCTATGAGACTCTGCTGCCCACAACCCCACACTGACAATAATATAAGAGCGACAATAACAAACCAACGATGAGACAGCCATGACAGTGTGGCCGTTACGTCCTTCAGACTACTGATACACTGATGTTATTGTGTTTTGTTTCCATAAGTGTGTGTGTGTGTGTGTGTGTCTCCTCGGCAGGCTCCTTCAAGCGATCTGGCGCCCACCACCCGGCTCGTACTCTGGGGCTCTCTGAATGTGGCCCGATAATTACACGGAGACCAAACATCTCCCAGCACTCTCTGGCTGGGAACACACACACACACACACACACACACCACACACCACACACCACACACACACACACACACACACACACACACACACACACACACACACACACACACACACACACACACACACACACACACAGCTCTAGATTGCATCTGCAGCCTGACCGGGACACAGTCTGCGAGAGTTAGAGGATATAGAGGTGACAGATTTATCATAGAGCCAGCCAGCTCCTTCACATGGATGTTGAGAAGGTGGAGGGCAGCCTTGAATATACAAACACGTTTCACAAGCAAAGATTCACAGCATGGTGAATCCCCCCCCCCTGCCCTCGTGTGCGCGTGCGTGTGTGTGTGTGCACATGCGTGCGTGTCACCATGTAATGTTGTCGAAAGCCACAGATTCAGCAGAAGGACGGGCTCAACAAACAATACACACGTGCTGGAATGCATGCGTTGGGAACCCGCACGCGGTGCACACAACCACTGTACGGCGTTCACTGAAACCCCCTGCCCCCCGCCAGAGGCAGACTGCTGGTCACACAGGGACATTTCCATTCAGGTCCTGAAAGCAGGTACCTGCAATGAAGCGTGACTGTGAGCAGTCAGCATAGAGACAGGCACAATGTGAGAGAGAGAGAGAGAGAGAGAGAGAGAGAGAGAGGAGAGAGAGAGAGAGAGAGAGAGAGAGAGAGAGAGAGAGAGAGAGAGGAGAGAGAGAGAGAGAGAGAGAGAGAGAGAGAGAGAGAGAGAGAGAGAGAGAGAGCGAGAGAGAGACGCATGGAGGCAGGCAGGCAGACACTGTGTCGTGACTCAGGATTCACTATCGCCTCACAACAACAACACCACCACCAAGGCAGGATGAAAGACAGACCAAATAGCCAATTGATTGAGAGAGGAGCGAGGAGAGGTGGGACTGAGCCCTGGCCCCAGAGGGAGACTGGGGGTGGCGGGGGAGTTTGGGAAAGAGGAGTGTAGAGATAGCGATGAAAAATCCACACCAAGTCGATTTTTTGCAATAATTTTGCTTTTAGCCCAAGTCACCCACTGTGATTAAAACGACCATACACGCTTTGTCACTAAAGAGTATGTATAAGTATAAACGATCAGTACCAAGGAGAGACTAGTGTGAGATTTGAACCAAGATGCCGGTTTCTGTTAACGCTCATCTCTCTCACTCGCTCACTTTCTCGCTCTGATAAATGTCATTACCTTGCAAATAGTATTTAACAGGTGTGACATTTAAAGAACAACATTTTGTACACTTCTGATTGAGAGGAAGATAAAGTGAAAAAGAAAGTTGCATTACAAAGTTTGGTGTTTAGCGTGCACACGGCACATTTTCTGCCGAGCTACAGTCGACCTAGCTGGCCGGTCAACAACATAGCTAGTTTCTCTTAAAGCGCACAGAATACACTTTTAATTCCCCCCATTACCAACAGTGGCTATCATCTGCATAACTGCTCTCCATCTCCCTGTATGAATAACTGTACTCTATTTTCCGCCTTCCACCCAAAAACTCGCCACGAAATATAGTCCCTGTCATAAGTGGCAATACTCACAACAGAAAGATGGAGTGCCATTCAAAACGCACTTAAACCTCAATCCTCTGTAGTGTGAGTCCACACACACACACACACACACACACACACACACACACACACACACACACACACACACACACACACACACACACACACACACACACACACACACACACACACACACACACACACACACTTTGATCATCACCAAAAAAAGCCGCGGCGGGGGTATAAAAGCGGAGAGAGGATATAGCGGTCGCCATGGGTTACCATGAAGAGCAGCCGGTAGAGGAGCCTCCAGGCGGCCGTGGCGTGGCGACGAGTCCGTCGCGCCAAGGAGCAGCCCTTCCTGCGCACCCTGATCGCCCTCCCCGCGGGCATGACACCACACACACACACACACTCACACACACACTCACACACCCCTGGCTAGTTTACTTCCTCCGTCCACTCTCCGGTCGTCACTCACACTGAGGTCCACATCCTGATGGCCGGTCCTCCCCCTACTTCCCCTCTGCTCTCTCTCACACACACACACACACACACCCACACACACACACCTGGTGTATCTCACACAGAGCCCAGCATGGACTGTGCCCCCCCTCCCCCTCCCTTTAGAGCGCAGTGTCAGAGAAACCCACGCCACCCCCACAGCACCTTCAGCAAAGAGAAGATTCAGTAGTTGGCTGGTGATTGGGAATCAATAATCACTCGCAGAGAAAGAAAGAGGTGATGGGGGGGGGGGGGGGGGATTGGGGACAATATATACTCTCCTCCTCTTTTCCTCTACTCTCGGCTCGTCTCCTTTGGTCTATCTCCCAAGCCGCCCATCCATGTTCCCCTCGCCTAATCCTCCTCTTCTTCTTCTTCTTTCTTCCCTGTCTTGCATCTCCTGCTGCCTCTCCTCTCCCTCTCTCTCTCATCCGTCCCCGTTACCCTGCCGTACGTTTCCACAGCACACAGGGGTCTGTATGGGCAGGCCGTGCTGAATAGCAGCAGCACAATGTGGACTGTTCTGGCTTGTTTATGCAACGCCCTCACTACCACTAGCACCCACCTACACCCCACCCACCACCACCACCACCACCAACCACCACCACCACCACCACCACCACCACCACCACCACCACTCCCACCCTCGCTCCAGATAAACAGCCAGGAATGGCTGACTGCGGTAAAGTGAGGATCCGTCGATGCGCTGTTGATGACCAAACAGGAATTCACGTCCCCGGCCTTGTTCAGGAACGAAGTGAGAGAAATAAGGCTCTTGTTGTTTTGCATTGGGAGGTGTTTGTTTGTGGTTTTTTTTGTAGTAAAAAAAAAAAAGGCTATTATTTTTTTGAACCTGGGAGGCTACAGACATTGGGAGTCGATCAAAGTACCTTCAGGCTCAGAATCAACCTCGGCATCCTGGACTGTCTAAATGCCTTGCAGCCACATCTGATCCAATGTCTAAAAAGGAGGCCGGGTAGGGAGTCGAGTCCGCAGTCACTTTCATAGCATTAGTCTGATTAAATACAGATTACCAGGCCTTGGTTTAGCAGGTAAGCAGCAGGTGGATACACTCTGGCGGTCCCTGATTGGACTACACTGCCTGGGGGAGCGTGTGGTCAGGCGTGCGCGTTTGTGTGCATCCATGTGTGTGTGTGTGTGAGAGAACGAGAGAGAGAGAGAGAGAGAGAGAGGCCTTGGCAAAGACAAGACAGTCGAATTAAGAGGCGGTGCGTTGATGCCAGCACTGCTAACTTGCAGCAGGAGGCCGGCTCTCTCTCTCCCTCTCTCTCTCTCGCTCTCTCCCTTCAGGCTTATTATGTGCTCCGCGATAATGTGCCGCGTTCACAACATGTCACAGCAGTCCCTTATATTACCTCCCCTCACCTGCATAATGAAGCCATTTACCAGATCACAGACTCTCACAGGGGCCGCTGTGAGGACCACAACAACACACAGCATCCGTTGTAGTGTTTTGAATTCAGTTTGGGTTTTGTTTCCTCTGAGCATCTCTGCTTCCAACCGCAGCGCAATAAATCACACGTCTAGCGCGGGGGAGGGGGGGAGCTTTATAATAAAAAAGAGGAGAAAAAAAACACGACAAGTTCTGTCTGTTCTCTCACTGTATCACCGGCGGTTTCCCAGACAAAACGCTGATCCAATCAAAGTGGAAGCCTCGTCGCCTCCCACTGTACAACCGCAATGAAAGCCGACACGAACTAAACAAACAGGGAGAGCGACGCGGAGAATGAAATGAAGGAAAAGTGCAGGTGAGGAGAGGGAGAGCGGTGGGGGGGGGGGGGGATATGAAGCACAGGCACATCCATGCGGGGATGGCTTCACGCATTCCTTCACACGGGAGAGAGCCTCGATGTGTCAGAGAGAGAAACAGAAAGGCAGAGAGCACCAGAGAGAAAGAGGGAACAAGAGAGAGAAAGCGAACAAGAGAGGAAGAGAGCTAGAAAAAGAGAGAGCAAAAGCTAGAGAGAATAATAAAGAGAGAGACAGACAAGGAGAATGAGAGACAGACAGGGATAGAGAGAACAAGACAGACAGGGAGAGAGGAAAGAAAGACGGGGAGAAGGGGAGAGACAGACAGACAAGGAGAGAGGGAGAGACAGACAGCGAGAGAGAGGGAGAGGGATATAGAGACAGAGACAGCAGGAGGCCTGTGAGGTAGGCGAGTGATTCATTCGGCCAGTTAGGCTACCGTGGTGCCAGGCACTGCCATCCTCTTCTCAAGCTCAATAAACCCAGAGGCATGCCGATAAATCACACACACACACACACACACACACACACACACACACACACACACACACCCACATACACACATACACACTTTGGGAGGGACGGAGGAGAGGATGAAAGAAAAATGGGGCAGGGGGGTGAGGGGACCAGAAGTGTGGGAGGCGGCCACACCCTCCCCAAGCCTGGTTTATAATTCATCATAAACAAATATTACCCCAGAGAGTCTTGGAAGTATATGTGTGTAAATAATGAAGCAGCATAAAAAAGAAAACGTGATATAGATAGAGTCCCCCTGGGATATTCAGAGACCCCACCCCCCCCACACCGACACACTGTGTCATTGCCACTACAAAGAGCTAAAGAATATGCAGGCCATTTTATTCTAGCACACACACACACGTGGCCAGGAGAGAATGCCCGCAGCTAACTGAAAAGACAAAATGATATGCATGATAATGGTGCATTATTACACCGGTACAACCCATGAACCTCGTGCAGACACAAAATACATTCCATGTCATACGAAACCAAAACAAAAAGCAGGGGTGATTAAGCAGCCAGCTTATATCAGTTGGCGCAGGGGGGGAACAAGGTCCCCCCATCTCCCCTGCTTATATTGGATCCTCGCCACACTGTGTGTGGGGAGCGCTTTAAAGCGACTCTGCAGAGCTGTTCTAATCAGCCACTGCTCAGATTAAACACTGTAATCGACCCTAATAACGCGCTGGCTGCCAGGACCCACGTCCCGGATTGAAATAAAGTATGCCGGTTACAGCGTGTTGCTGATCAACTCCCCATCCATCCCTCCCCCTGTAACACGGCCCTACTCTGAACCAGGGCCGGTACACCGATGTTGGTACGGGGGACGGATGGCCCCGAGAACTTATTTGCATACTCAACGGCTGCACTGCTGCATGAATTCCACTGGCAATCGTCCAAAACGACTACTTCATCAGGGTGCTGGATAAATATGCCAGAGACGGAGCTAAGCGATGCAGTGAAATCGTTGAATTTAGATTAGATTGTCTCGAATGACTAATATCTATAGATCGCGGTATAACAGTGCAAAACCCCTTTTCTAAGGGTTTCCCTCAAGCTCAGACATTACATCCAACTACAGGTCACCAGTGGACCACTACACCACAAAATGTATGCAGCCACAAACAACGCAGCATATAAAGCTCCTTTATAAAAGAACAGCGATGGGGCGACAAATCTAAAGATGCATCGCAAAAGTAGGAATTCAAATGACACGGCCGTCTCAACCATCGGACTCCCAACACAACACCAATCTTACAGAATGAAAGCAGGTCGACACCTCAGCCCTCCGACGCCCAGAGAGCCTCCTCCTGGAGCCCATAGTTACCCTGTGGTCGTCCCCGGCCCCGGCGTGCGTCCCGCAGGTCAGGCAGGCGGCCATGTCCTGCACCATGCCGGCTAGCTTGTCCTTCAGCAGCCTGCGTTGGGCCAGCGGCGCCCGGGCCAAGAAGAGACCCCCCTCCCCGGCCGCCTCGCCGCCGCCGCCGCCTTCGGGGGGCCGCCCTGACCAGCGCACGGCTACCAGGGAGCGGGGGGCCCGCACTGGGGACCGGCCCCGCGTAAAGAGCTCCGTCACAGCGCTGAGGCACACGCGAGGTCCCGGGGGCTCTTGGTCACCGTTCGGATCCGGACGGGTTACACCCGTGGCGTCAGAGCGGGTGTTGGAGGGGGCGTCGGGCGGCTTCCTGTGCACCATGGCGTGCTGGTTTGGGTCATGCCGTGTCCGGGCGTCCCCGGGGGCCGCGCATTATCCCTCTGCTCTGGTGTACACCGGCCCTCTTGTTTACAGCCAGACGGACTGAGTCAGGGGCCGGCTAGCGCTAGCATTAACAGCATTAAGCTCAGATGATTAGTCTGCTTAGGGCCATATGGCGACTGACTGGCTTAGTCATGAAACAAACACCCACACACAAACAGTAGGATAGAGTGCATGTGTGAACTGGAGGGAGAGATTGTCAGTTTTGTGTCGCAGGAGTCCATAACTTCAGGGACGTCACCCTCACATAAACCCGGCATTGAGGTAGTAAGAGAGGTAGTAAGAGAAGACAGTCATGCACAATGTCGAGGGACATTTGATGGATCTTTTGAAGTTGTAAAAAACGAAAGAAAAAAAAGACCCTACTGAATATTTTAACTTGTCCCGTCGTCACACTGTCCCAGAAGTGTTAGACACACCTCAGACACCAAGGTTTTGGAGCGGCACTGTGCGTTATTCAGAAGACCCATTGAAGTGTATTTTAGAGGTATCATGCGAGTCTGTACCCATCTCGGAGACACGCGACAGGAAAAACACATCACCAGCAACTCGAACAAGTCAGTGTCCTTCTTCTGTTCTTGACAGGGACAGAGGAAGAAGGTCTCGGTCACGGTCATGCTCTTTAAACCGTTTCCATCACTCAGCTAAAAAGACCGGAATAGTTTGCAATCAGGGGCATAATGAGATCAATTAACCATTAACCCTCAGGAATCCCACTGATGTCATTTTGAGCCAGTTCTAATAATGACAGCAAATTAAAAACTGCACAGTAATGCTCCAAAGGACCATTAACATTCTCACATGGACACCATTCAGCTATGGCTACAACCAGGGTAGTGTGCTGATATGGGCCATCTGTGCAGGGCACGCACACTGCAAGTGTGTGCATGTGCACGTGTGCACGTGCACGTGTGCACGTGCACATCAGAGGCACTCCGTTGGAGGGGGGGCAAGTGATGGGATCGGACCAAGACAGATTTCCCCCAGCGCCCGTGTATGCAATCTGTCTACTTGAGGTGGTCTAGTGTGACTGTGTGCGTATGTGTGTTCAGGTGATTGTCTGTTTGTATGTGTGTGTACACTCGCTTGTGTGTTTATGTGTGTCCAGGTGATTGTGCGTGTTTACGCGCGTCCAGGTGATTGTGCTTGTGTGTGCGACGCACGCGTGTGTGCATGTGTGTGTGTCATTGATCTGCCAACCTCTTCTCCAAACAATAACAAACCGTAATCTAGTCTGTCCCTTTGGGAAGTCTGAGAGATTAGTCGGCCAGTGAACAATTCCAACAGCAGGATTATCATTGTTCAGAGAACAATAAATAACACATTTTCCCTATTACTTGACCAAAACAGCATTAGCACCTCCAATCAATGTAAAGTGACATTGACTCGAGGAATTAGGCAGATGCAGTGGTCTCCTTCTCAGAATCGATTCTTTGAGCCCGTAATGGTATTATAACACAGTGTTAATCTATTAGCATGCTGCGGTACAGCCAACATGCGTATTATTAAGCCAACCCGCACACTCATACAGTCTCATTCAATAGACCACTGGTGACGGCTGCTGTTAACTCTGCTTAGTAAGCAGCTCCACCCCCCTCTTTCATCTCTCTACCACAGGCGCCACACAAACACTCACACACACACACACACACACACACACACACACACACACACACACACACACACACACCTCTGGTAATAAGCACAAATTGGAATGCGCCGGACCAATTAATCAGCAGTAGGCAATGGCGACTGTTGTGTGAACAGCCTTGAAACCAGCCATTCTGTCCCCATCCGTCTCCATTGGCTGTGTGTCTGCGGTCGCTGCACCTTCTCGAGCCAAAGCGCACCATGCTTTACACTCGGCAACAACAACAACAACAGCAGTAGCAGCAGCGGAGAATTTTTCACTTTCCAACGATAAACCACATTACCTCCCTCCACGGTGACATCAGCAGTCTACATCAGGACACCCATGTCTCCCATTACTGCTTTATCATCTTTATTACGCATGATGCGTGTGCTTTTACAGGCTGTGATGGGAGCGATTGGCACATAAACCTTTCATCGCATTCTCTCTCATCAGCAAACACACATGGAAGAAACGGCATGGTCACCCGCACAGACACACACCACCTTTTTCCAACCTTGCGCACGCGCGCACACACACACACACACACACACACACACACACACACACACACACACACACACACACACACACACACACACACACACACACACAGCCTAGTAGAAGACGAGAGGCTGGGAGAGGAGCAGCAGTAGCCACGCTGCTGCTGCAGTGCAGATCACAGCACAGGGGGACTGAGTCACGGAGCTGAACAGACAAAAGGAGGGAGAGAGGGGGAGGGAGGAGGAGAGGCCGAGCCGATAGATAGAGAGAGATAGAAAGACATAGGCGAAGAGAGAGAAAGCGAGGATGGAGAGGTAAAGCTCCTTTATTCCTTCTTAATTCACCTGCCGGGCGACCCTCGGGTCAAACACTCAGCGGCTCCACCTCCAGACTTTAATACACTCTGTGACGGACAACATGGGCAGCCCTCAGACACACACACACACACACACACACACACACACACACACACACACACACACACACACACACACACACACACACACACACACACACACACACACACACACACACACACACACACACACACACCTAGAGGCAGATGATGGAGGCGATAGCATGTAGCATCCTCAAGCACTGCATGCGCATTTTGTTCATTAGCATAACACCGAGGCTCATGAACCCAGCGGGACACGAGCCTCTGGCTTTAAGGACTTCTATCCCGTTGTTATTTACTGCTCAGGAGGGGGAATACTCGTTTAACACTAAACGCACACGCTTTCACAAAGGTGGACGGCAGGCCTTTAGTGTAGATAAAGTGAAGTGTTTTTTTGCAGGGTTAGATTTAGGCCATTGGATCAGATGTAATTCGGACCAACTCAGGACGTGGGTCCAGCTCAGTGGAGCCGTGACTGTCCAGAGCAGAATAGCAGGAATGGGCCGTAAACACAGTACTAGTGTGTTTGTCAAGCTAATGATTCGTAAGGCTATTTTATTTACATTTCTTCCTCATGTCTGCGATTCAACTTGCAATGACAATCATATTACTGAGGCGACATCACACTAGCCACAAACTAACAGACACACGCAACAAACAATTCAAAGGCTACACAAAGAAAACAACATGCGTGACATCCAACGTTAATAAACTCTTCCTGATATTTTCATTGTTTACCTGACATTGTGTGTGTTTATGCATGCCTGTCTGTCTGTCTGTCTGTGTTTGTTTAAACCTGCTACCAGGAAGGGGCAGCTTGAAAGAGGCCTGCACATGACAGCTTTCCCAGCTGCTCTGCACGCACGCACACACACACACAGTGATGTATCGAGGACCCATGTGACTACTCTCTCTTGATGTCCAAGTAGTTAGTGATAATTCCCCCCCACACACACACACACCACACACACACACACCTTAACACCTTACCTTGCTGTGTTGAACAGGCCTGTGTCCGTTTTCCAGGCCCAGGGATTCACCACCATCACTCAGCACATCTGTGGTAGAGAGATAGAGAGAGAGGCGGTTTGAATTAAGAGGCGGTGTGAATTAAGGTTTCTGCATATGAACCCAGACCCTGCCGTGTGTTTGCGTGTGTCAGCATGTCTCCACCTGTCACTAATCAGCGTTTCTTATTGGCTTCACAGGGCAGCAACTCAAAAATGTCCGCTTCTTCTGTGTTTATTATCATTTCTTTCATCTTGCCTTCTCTGCAATTCCAACTACTCTCATTTTAAATATAAATCATAATTTACATCAGTTATTGAACAACTGAATGGGAGGTTTGGCTTGAAAATGTGTTTGTGATGATGAAAAACAAGGAGCACTAATGAAACAATGATGAAAGATGATTACTGAGATGTGAAACATTATTACATGAACAGAATTATGGATACGGCTGAATGACAATGGGTAGAAAGGAAATTGAAAATAAATATGTTTTATTATGTTATTATATAAATATAGATGTAACGATATAAAGATATAGACTGTAGATATATATAAATATAAATAAATGATCCCATTAAAAATTTCTTATGTTTCTTATTTCTTATTGCAGCAGAGTTTCAAAGTTATTTGCACGTGTTCTGTTTCAGGGTAAACTGATAATGCCTTCTTGCCTGCTGAAGAGCCCGCATGGGATAGTGCTCCCTCTAGAGGAAGAGGGGCAAACTTCAGGCGGCCTTTAGGGTTATCGTCATCGATTTCTTTAAACTTTAGTTCTCCCAACAAAACGTATCGCAGTGCAAAATGACGTCTTTGACACGTGCAATGAATGCGTGAATTATCGGACTGTTTCCATGTCATGTGTTGCGGAAGGAGGAAACAGATGCAGGAAATCTACTAGCTGAAGCTTAACGATGTGAAGTGAAATCGGTCATGTTTACTGAGTCTCTGAACAAACGCCTGGCATCAGACTATGAATATGTTTGTTTATATTCTGCAGAGACGCTTTTTATTTGAAGGTACTTGCCAGGGCACTGGCCTACCTTCAGAACCGGGGCCGGCTGACGTCAACGACCGGCGGCTCGGCTTGAACGGTGCAAAGAGGCTCCTCAACCACGTCGCCATCGCGGTTCTCTTCCTCCATTGTTCCATCTAGCTACGTCGGTGACCTTGCTTTTTTACCTCAAACCGGCAAATACAACCCCCGAAGCGAGCCAACACTGGACTGCAAATTGGCACCGCTAATGAGCCATGTCCGGCCAGAGCTGGCGTCTCTCTCTCCCCCCTCCATCTGATGCTGCTTTGGGGCAGCGGTGACACAGAGAGCTGTGACATGTCACCTCGACTGGGCTGTTTTTAACCGCTAATAAGGGGCTGTTTGTGTGACTCTATCCTTTCAGAGGAAGTGAAGAAGTCACACTTGACCTGATCCAAAAGCAGAGGACGCGTGCTGTTCCTCCTCGTCTAATGAAAAGAGATGTTTTTGAGGTCATTGTTTTTAAACAGTGAACGGGTTTTCCGTGATGCTGCATGCATGCATGCGTGCATGCATGCATGCATGCGTGCGTGTGCGTGTGCGTGTGTGTGTGTGTTTATGTGTGCTTGTGTGTGTGCAGGGTAAATCTATTGGAGATAAATCCCCACAACAGACCTGAGATTGACTTGGCCCGTTGGTGCTGGTGCGGGGTCGGCACCTCCAGTTTGGGCCGCGGGGGCGAGGAGGCGTCGTGAGGGGGGGCGGGGGGCTGTGTGGGCAGGACGTCCCGTCTCAGGCTCAGGCTGAGCTGCTGCTCTGCGAACAGCGTCTGGATCAGCACCAGGTCCAGACCCGACACGCAGCGACCGTTCAGCACCAGGATCTCATCGCCCGGCCGCAGACCTGGAGACACACACACGGATATGATATACAGTATATACACGACATCATCAAGAGGAGACCCGCTCCTCAATTCAGCATCAAGATCATTCCTAATCATATCTGCCCTACCGAGCACCCCTTAAACACATTTAGAGTGTGTGTGTGTGTGTGTGTGTGTGTGTGTGTGTGTGTGTGTGTGTGTGTGTGTGTGTGTGTGTGTGTGTGTGTGTGTGTGTGTGTGTGTGTGTGTGTGTGTGTGTGTGTGTGTGTATTGGACGGTTGACCATCGCTTGCGCTCTGCTAATTATTTCACAGTGTGGATAAACTCATCTTACGTTCATATCTACATCTACGTTCACACACATGCCCAGGGAAGGCCTGTTAAGCACTTGTGTATAAAGTCATTCCAATTAGTCTCCCCTTTGAAAGATACAAATATGAGCAGGCCACACACCCACACACACACACACACACACACACACACACACACTTTAGCAAGGCAAGTTGCTTGAAATCAAAGAGCCGGTCATGGAGGCATATCATTTTCGGACGGTACCCTTGTCGATGGCCAGTCCGTCAGGGAGCACCTCGTTCACGAAGATCCTGCTGTTCTTCTGCGCGTCGATGTGGCCCGTCACGGCGAAACCTGGTGGCCAGGAAGCAGACACAGACAGTCAGCCGGTGGACGACTGCTGCAGGTACAGACTCAAACAGATCACGCGCCCCCACTCCCTCGGTTCGGTCTGTGCGGTAGACAGCTCACCAAAGTCTCCCGTGCCGCTGGGTCTCCTCATGTGCAGATTGAACACGTTCAAGGGGACCACCTCCAGACGATCGCACATCTGCAAGGAGACGGGAGGAGCACAGCTGAGTTGACAGATCTGAGCACAGTGCAGCCAGCCACCGGGGCGGGAGGAAGATAGAGCACGGGAGGGAAAACGGTGTGTAATGAAGCACAGTAATGAGAAGACTAATGTGTGTGTGTGTGTGTGTGTGTGTGTGTGTGTGTGTGTGTGTGTGTGTGTGTGTGTGTGTGTGTGTGTGTGTGTGTGTGTGTGTGTGTGTGTAGCAGTTGATCATGGGGTAGGGGGGTGGCAGGAAAGTGCATTTTTCTGGGTATCTGACTCCCAGCCAAAAGTTACTGGGTTCGATACCTCAGCCTAGCCCAGGTACCTCACCCCCTACCAGCTCCTTTGGGACATGCATCTGAATTCACAGCAAGTGTCTGCTGAATAACCAAGCAGAAAATACCCCCGAGAAATACAAATCAGGGCCCCCTGCTCACAGTGTCCTGGAGGAGCTCGTCGGGGGCCAGCAGCCGGCCCTCCTCCGCCCGTCCCGTAGGGCCGTGTAGTCGCAGGCCGTGCAGGCCCGCGTCCAGCTGCTTCACCTGGAGCACAAAACAGGCCCCACGGTGAGCGAACCACACACACAGACACACATTCGTACGTCACACACCGGCACCGAGCCCCGACAGCTGCGGCCCGGACCCAATTCTGCAGAAGCGGCCGAATTGCTCATTGATTCCACGCCAGGTAACAAGAAGCCATTTGTAATACTCAAGTGGCCAGACGTGTGTGCGCGTCCGTGCGTGTATGCGTCTGTGTGTGTGCATACAATTAGAAAAGGACGAGGTCAGGTGATGATGACATATGGTTGGCTTTGTGTGAGTTTTTTGTTGCAGTCCTTTTGTTGGACGCAGGCGGGTGTCAGGGCGGGGCTGGGCTCGCTGTTTAATCAAGACGAGTGGCCGGAGTGGATTAGCTCGTGAAACACAAATGGCCCTGTGCTATGAGTGAAACACCCAAATTATGTCCAATAAATCAATTCCCGTTTGCCTCGTGTATAACCGACGAGTGCTATATTGCATTTGAAGAGGCAGGCAAAGTACATATCTAAAAACGTTGGTTGTTTATAGCAGAGAAACCGATTCGGTCAGAATGTCGTATGCTGTTCACCGCTATGCATAAGTCAACACAAATATCTCATCCTTTCTAGTTGTTAAAGTCAACCTAACACAGAGAAAACCGCCACCATGCAGTTTTGAGGTACATCCGGAGGTGCTTTCGGGTGGTCTGGGGTGCGTTTGATACCTTGCAGGCCGACGCCAGGAGCTGGGCGGCGGTGAGGTCAGCCCTGATGGGCAGCTGGAGTGTCAGACCGTCCGGCGTGCGGACATGAGCCAGTGCCTCGCTGCCAGCGCTACCACTGCTGCTCTCCCAGACGCCGCCCTCGGGGGGCGACATGGAGTAGATGTTGGTCAGCACGTCCAGCCTCTGCAACAGGAGCAGGGGGAGAAGGAGGGAGAAACAGGAGGAGGGAGGGGGCAGCGTGGAAATAACAGAGAGGGAGAGAGACAGAGAGAGAGGCAGAGGCAGAGAGACAGACAGAGAGAGAGAGAGAGAGAGAGAGAGAGAGAGAGAGAGAGAGAGAGAGAGAGACGGAGAGCGGCAGAGGCAGAGAGACAGAGAGGGAGACAGAGGCAGAGAGACAGAGAGAGAGGCAGAGGCAGAGAGACAGAGAGAGAGAGAGAGAGAGAGAGAGAGGCAGAGGCAGAGAGACAGAGAGAGAGACGGAGGCAGAGAGACAGACGAAGGCAGAGAGACAGAGAGAGAGACAGAGGCAGAGAGACAGAGAGAGAGACGGAGAGAGGCAGAGGCAGAGAGACAGAGAGAGAGACAGAGGCAGAGAGACAGAGAGAGAGACGGAGAGAGGCAGAGAGACAGACAGAGGCAGAGAGACAGAGGCAGAGAGAGAGACAGAGAGAGAGACAGAGATACGTAGGGAGACAGAGTCAGAGAGACAGATGGACAGAGAAGGGGGGGAGGGGGTGAGGGTGAGAGAGCAAACAAATCAATGCAAGTCCATTAGTCTAAAATACAGTGCCTAGATACGGTGGCTTAGGCAAACAGCGTTGACAAGTCACACAATCGGCCTTTCACAAAATCATTTGACAACGCAGACGCCACATAAATAGTCTATAATCATGCTGTACGCTGCAGATCTGATTGCGGATCCATTGGCGGGTTAAAAGAGCACGGCAGCATCTGTGATACGAGCCACAATTCTGCCTCCCAAGACTTCAGCTTTGGGTTCTAGCCATTTAGTTGACCAGCTGCAGTTACAGATTAGCTAATGGCAAGTCTCCCAACTCAGACTTAACTTCAGATCTAGGTACTGCTGGATCCGAGATCAACTAGTAATGGCTACCACACCGTTGACTGGAAAGAAAGTGGGGAGACCACCATTGTACTCAGAGAGTATTTATAAAGAACCGGCTCGTAGGGTGCTTTGATGATGATCCACGGAACATAATTGCCTAGCCCCTGCAATAGCACACACAAAAAAGGAAAAATAAATAAATCAGTGGGAGTCTTTGAAGTGAAAACATTTCTCTGTGGCAATTAACGGTGTGGTTTGGTCGGGGGGTACGGAGGGCCGTTAACAGTGGCTAACCGCCGGAGCCCCCACACCACTAGACCACTTATAACCGTCTCCTGGTTGCGACTGTGTGACTCTGCGGAAGAGAGAGTCACCATTTTGCATTTGGCGGCTAGCGGAGACGCCGAAGCCGGACCACAGCCTCCAGGGGGTCTGAAAACCCGCGCACACAGCGTGAAGAAGCAATCCACTATTTAGCTCTATGGACGGGAACCGTCTGCACCACACTATCCCACTGAGAGGAGGTACGAGATCAAGAGGGAGGACTGCCTTAGTGGCCAGGCCACCAAGGTGCTGCGCTCATGCAATTGAAGAGCTAGACCACAACAGATGAGTGAGTGAGTCTGTCTGTCTGTCTGTCTGTCTCTTTGTGCGAGTCAGTGTCTGTCTCTCTTTCTCTGTCTCTCTCTGTCTCTCTCTGTAAGTGAGTGAGTGAGTGAGTGAGCGAGTGTCCAATGGATTCAGTCACTGTGTGATCCATGTGTTTGTAAAAACAGGGTGGGGTAACTAATTTAAAAACGCACAGGAACTCTCTAAGAGACATGACTACCCCCTTGGCCCCCCTGCTCCAACTGAAACCATTAATTACCTAGCCTGTTAAACTGAGCCCTCTTTGATTCAGGCCGTGGAACACTGGCTCCACAAACACACAGCGTCAGCGGACTTCATCAACCTTCCGTGACACACCTCCTGGTGAGGACAGCCACCCAATGTTCTGCTCCACCTCCTCGGCCCAGGGGTGACGAGGCAAAAACCAACCAACAGGGCAACCCTGATGTTCCGACTCCCCTTGGCTGACCGACACATCCGAGTGGTGGCCAAAACAAGCCACGCGCCAACGGCTCGCCATGTTCTATAAAAAAACCAACTTTCCTTGCTATTTCTGGACAAACAAGAGTGCTGCTTAAAAAACCAACCAGTCTCCGACACAAGTGTGGAATCATGAGGTCATCTCTCCACATTTAGGGCACGGATGGACAGAAGTAGAAGCCACCACGATCCCCGATTGGCCCGCGGTGGCTGACTAACTGTGCTCTCTTTCAGGGTCTGGAAGACCATGGGCGGTCCGACGGTAGCCTGTAGCATTGTTCCACTGAGGGCTGCCAAGACACAGGGGTGTCTGGGGTATCGGCCTATGTGTGTGTGAGTGAGTGTGTGTGTGATTTAGGTGTGTTTGCGTATGATTTACCTAGCCACCGGACGAGGGGGGAAATAAGAAGCAGCATGTTATATGCAAGAGCGTATGGAAGAGTCTAGTCTTTCTCTGGTCAGTGTATGGAAATAATCACAAACACGCGTGGCCCCGCCCGGTAGATTCTAAAGATGGACTGTGAGGTTGCAGACATTTGGTGACCATGGTGGAAGAAAATAAATAAGACAGTGTTGCCTGGTAAGGACCTTAGCAACTGTGCGACCCAGACCTTATAAACAAGCAAGGCTATGATAGTCATGGGTCATTTTCGCTCATTCTCATTTCCCGCTATTAAGTCTGTTAAAAGGAGATTCACGCCTCATTTCCTCGAAACACCAACTGACTTCCTCTTTAACGCATGGGGTGACAGACAGAAACACACACACACACACACACACACACACACACACACACCCACCCCCCCCCACCCTTTTGGGGATCGGTGGCTCCACCATGTTTGGGGTCATAGTGGTCACAAAGAGCAGAGCTCATGGGTAGTGGACGACTGTAGGAAGTGTGGAGCATAGATAGCATAGTTACAGCAGTCTGCGCTAGACAGAGAACAAACAAGTTTCAATGCATGGGATCCTGAAGCCTATAGGCTAACCCAGGCTTAGTTACATTCCCACCAGTCCTGACTTTCCACAAAAACAAACTTGCATAAGTCATGGATTTTAAGGACTGCACGTACAACGTCAGAAAAAGTCTGAACCTCACTCCCATGGTCTGAACATTTCATTTCCGTATATATATTTCGGTGCATAAGTGAGGCGTCAAAACTAATTGAGCTGCTGGTTTGCCCGGGGTCTGTGAAAAGGGTTGTGAACGGGTATTACTGTATTCATAGAGGATTATAGCTGGGGTCCCCGAGGCCGCAGTGGTAAAAAGATTCAGCCCTGTTCCTAATCCCCTACAGACGCTGCACACAGTATGCAGAATTCATCACCGAGGCAGGGTGACGGCAAGACCATGACTCCCTCACCCCAGTGGGTTACACCAATGCCCGACTGAACAGATCCCCTGGACGGATACCTCCGCTGCACGCATAGATGCTAATTAATGACACCCATACGCCACCGACATGCAGGGGTCTGCTTCTGCATTGCTTGGTACATAGATTCTCACACACAAGTGCATGCCCTTCACTTGACTCCACTTTGAGGCATTAGGGCAAGATGATTGGCTGATGGAGTCGTCATGGGGATTTGAGGCATCCAAAGGAGGACCACAGCAGGGAGCGTGACGCCACACAGGAACAAGGATCGATAGTAGCACTCCCTCTCTCCCAGTCTCACCCTATGTTTCTCAGCCATCTCTCTCCTCTCCACTACTTTCAGGTCTCTTCAAGACTCTTAATCCCGAGCACATCACCAGGGATCCCAGGCCCGGGCTACACATTCTGGCTCACCAAAACAAAGTCAAATTTGGAGGAGAGAGCGACGTGTTCAAAGGGACACTAAGCTGTGTAAAGAAGAGTGACATCATTATCCTCAGCGCTACTGCTTGTTTACGTCACAGTCTGCGCCGCTTTAATCCGGCAAAGTCATGCGGGAGCGGAGCTCACAGAGACTCAGTTAACCAAATACCCTTATCGAATGGGTAGAGCTGGGGTATCAAATCAGTGAAAATAAAAACTAAGCGGATCAAACTCATTAGTTTTGACAAGACCAGATGGGGATATGGCCACATGGACTTCAACAGAACAAAGAACAAAATTGCAGAGCCAAGTTGTACCTGTTGCTGCAGTGTCTACTGTGCACGACTATAAGAGTGGCAAACCGCGAGAGCAAAAACAAAATGGCCTTCTAGTAGGACATGGAAATTAGGCGGTTGCTAGAGGAAGACTGGGACAACGACTTCTCTGTGAGACCAGAGAATGTGTACACACATCCATGTAACAGACTGGTGTACTTGTTAGGTCTGCCCTCTCAGACAGAAAAACATCATGCTCCACAAATTCACACGGAAAACCCAAAGCCGAAAAGCACACACACACACACACACACACACACACACACACACACACACACACACACACACACACACACACACACACACACACACACACACACACACACACACACACACACACACACACACACACGTCGAAGGCTGCATTTAAATTGTATATTGGAACTTGGTTTCCAGCACACCATTGGGAGCAGACTAGGTGAATCAAATCACTTTAGGCACGCTGTCTGTCCCTTTGCCCGACACCTGCAGATAAACAGATAAAATGTGCTTTGATCCCGCTGGAGTAATACAGACACTGTCTGATGTGCAAAACGTACATGCGGCACGTGTGTGTGTGTGTGTGTGTGTGTGTGTGTGTGTGTGTGTGTGTGTGTGTGTGTGTGTGTGTGTGTGTGTGTGTGTGTGTGTGTGTGTGTGTGTGTGTGTGTGTGTGTGTGTGTGTGTGTGTGTGCCTGTGAAGAATGTCATTACACGCTCACATCAAAACCCATGAAAGACCAAAGAGGTCCAAGTGAGAGAAGGCAAGCTCCTGCATCTGCTGGAAAAAAAAAACATCTCTGGTTTGCATTGGGTCCATTCCTCATTCATTCATTAGAACGTTAACGAGAGTGCTGCAGCATCAATAATAATGAGCCAGTTCTCACCTCGGCAGGGGGTAGGCAGTAGGGCTGACCTCCGCTGGTGCTCTCGAAGATCTGGAACAAAAGACGTACGGACAGACGGTGAGACAGACATGAGGGCACCCCACACCGTGACTCAGATGTAATTAAGCACCCGGCGACCTGCGGCAACACATTATCAGACAAACATGCGCACATGCATACACTGCTATTATACAGCTAATTAGAAACTATGTGAGCAGAGGTTTGATAGAGCTACCACATGGACTCTGTAGGCTTTGATGGTCCAGAGGTTGTAATAGGATTGGTGTGTTTGACCATGTGCGTGGGCGGTTTGCCTGTGCCGTTGTCTGTGCGTGTTTGCCTGTGCCTGTTTCGACTGAGCCCGTCTCTGTGTGTGTTTCGCCTGAGCCAGTCTGTCTCTGTGTGTCTCTGTGTGTCTGTGTGTGTGTGTGTGTGTGTGTGTGTGTGTGTTTCCTTTTTCGCCTGTGCCTGTGGGCAGAGAGATGAAAGAGATGGTGGCGAGAGAAGGAGAGCTTCCCCACTCCATCTCAACACCAGACGATTTTATTAGCCACGATGATAAAACGAAAAACATCGCTCTACACACACTGACACACACACTGACACACACACACACACACACTCACACCACTCCTGAAGCACCAGGGATCCACTGGTCTTGAACTACGACCTGGTTCTTCCTCCCTCCCAGCGGGAGAGGTATATTTGTAAACCCGACGGAAATAGCGATGCCTTGCCGTGAAAGCCCTAAAGCTAATTTTAGAACCCATTTAGCTAACCCCACATCAGCAGCAAATCCCCCAGTCCTTTACGTTGGCCTACTTCCCACCGCTCCTCCGTCGTCAAGGTAACAACGTTTACCTTTGTTGGGGGGGGGGGGGAAACGGAATGAGAGGCGCAGGGAGGGGGGGGATATAGAGCGACGGAGGGGGGGATGTGGGATGGAGACAGTGATCGGGCGGGTGGGGTAGAGAGGGGTGCATTATGGGTAAATGGGATTTGTTTATGTGTCGACACACGGATGAGTCAGTATCTTGGAGACTATGTGGGAAGAGAGAGGCATGCTGGGAGGGTCCGGGGGGGGGGGGGGGGGGGGTATGTAGACCGCTTGTAAACACTGAGAGAAACCGGTTGGTCGGGAGAGAGGCAGGCATGAAGAAAAAGGTAGCAAGAGAGGGAGATAGCGAGAGAGGGGGAGATAGAGACAGAAAGAGAGACAGAGAGAGGGACAAAGAGAGGCAGATGGAGAGATAGTGAAAAGAGGCAAACAGATAGAGAAGAAGACGGATAAGTAAAGACAGCCAGAGGGAGGCAGAGACAGAGGGAGGCAGAGACAGAGAGAGAGCGAGAGAGGCCGATAAATGGAGGGACAGGGAAGGTCGATGACGGCGTTTTTTGGTATCCAACATGCTTGACAGATTCAATGACTGAGACGTAGAGAGAAGTGACAGGCAAAGCGTCGCACAAGATGGCTGACGATGATGAAACGCCACAGGGAGAAGGGTGAGAAGGTTCGAGGACAAAGTATATCATGTAATACCAAGGATAAAACATGTGGGGGTCTTGGAGGGGTAGGGGTGTCCACACCTGGGGACACTGAACATGGACATGAGAAGAACAGTGATAGCAACAGCCTGGCCTTCATCCAAATCCCACTCAGACACATCTCTGCTACAGAGAGCACAAGCATGGGCCTTATAAGGTCACACTAAGCGTCCGTCTGTGGATCTACTATAGTGAGCCTGAATCTGAATGATTGGCCACCATGGAATGGAATAGTGCCTGGCGAAATGGTGCAGTGTAGAATTAATGTTGAAATAAATCTTGCTTAATGTATGTCATTTTATGTTTGGCACGATGGACAGTTGAATATATATATAAACCTGTGGCACACAAACATATTGAACCTGAAGTCTATCTATTTCACTTGAGTCATCAGATTTGTTTCCTGGTACCTAACAATATGCTAAATAATTCCAGACACGTATTGCAACTAAATCTTCAATAAACAGAAGCCATAATTTCATTATCCATGGATGGATTGATTTTCTTCACATTAATGATCACATTAATTAAACGTATATTGAAAGTGATTATATAGCTGTGTGAGAGAAAAAAGTGAATAGACACAGCAGGTGCAGAGTGGGAGAATTATCTTGAAGCACTTGCTTGCCATTAGCATGTATTCATAATCTTAAATTAGATGAGAAAAAAAAAATAGATGATCCCAATTAGAACACTCTAAACAAATTGGAGGAAAAAAAAGGGGGGACGAAAACCAAAGCGAAGGCAGGGAAATATTTAGCCCCGTTAGTTGGCCGCTGGGGACTGAGGTGAGAGTGGAGCCTGCCATGAACCACATATGGTTCTTAATAATTCACGAGTGGGATGCACCGCCACCAGGCACGCACTGGGTCCCCACCAGCTGGAAGAAGCACTGCTGGCCCCCACCGGCTCCCAGCTCAGAGATAAGCTGTCTTCAAATGCTGGGAGACGGCACGTGATCCACATACACGCACACGCAAAACGACACAAACACAAACACGCAGACCGGATGAGATTGTGGCTGAAACAGAGGTGCACTGGGGTTTTCCCCACGTGTCAACTGTCAATACACAAACATTTCGAAACTGCCATGAAAGAAACAAAAGGTCTTCCTTTAATTTAAAAAGAGCTTGGTCAAATTTTCCTCAGAGGATTCGAGAAGGAGCGCTTCCCAGGACAGAGATCCTCATATAAACGCCTAAGTGGAGCAGGCTTAGTCCTACGTGGGGTCCTACCTGGGGGGTGGGGGGGATTCCAGCCAAAATAAATAACCAGCCGGCATGATGGGTTTAATTACTAACCTGAGGAAGATTACCCTCCTCCCGCACCTGCGCTTGGAATGTCCCATAGTGTTGCCATAGATGGGAGCCTTGCATTAAGAGGGGTTAGGGGGGGGGGGACTAGAAATGTGTTTCTAATCAATTCAAAGAAGCCCGACATGGTCAACATGGCTGCAATTAGCACAAAGGGGTTTTGCCGCTCATTGCAGACAAGACATGCAAGCAAGCAAGGACCAGCTCATGTGTTGCGCCGGTTGTTGTTGTTGCAGTAAATACGAGGCAGTTGCACCGCCCGTGTAAAGCGACTGAGTGTACGCTTTACACATCCATCTCCGCTCGTGCGTGTCGCGTGCGTGCACCGGGGAACATAAACGAGACCCCGTTTATGCTCCTGGATGTGTGTGTACATTTCCACGTCCGTACCTGGGACACAGAGGGCCTCTTGTCCCGTCCTCTCAGGGTGAGGTTGTCCAGGCCCTTCAGAGACGAGAAGAGGCCTCGCTTGCGCTGCCGGGACGCCAGCGTCACGGAGCTCCGCCTCCTCCTCCGTCTCAGCGTGGCCTCGTCCCGCGAACAGATCTGGTTACAGACACGGCATCCGTTAGTCCCCGGGTTTCAAAGCTTCTGCTAAATGACCCCTTCAATAGAGTAATCCACTCCATGGGAAAATCTTTGCTACAACCCCAATGTTATACCCATTTAAAAACGTGAAAGTGGGCAAAATCCCCCCCCCCTTCTGAATGCTAGGTACTGTCTCTCTGGGAGATCTGTGTTTAGGTTCTTTCTATTATTCCCCGCCTTAGGCCGGCGTTGCAAACCCAGAGATTTACACTTAAGCTTCGGAAATGAAACATGGACAACACACAACAGAATCCATGCATTAGCTGCTCTGTTGTCTACATGCCTTATGTCCTGTGTGTGTGTGTTTATGTGTCTGTGTGTAGCGTGTGTGTGTAGCGTGCAAGAGCTCCTCACCAGTGCGTGGAAGGAGGACACGGAGAAGATGCCCAGGCGTCCCAGCGCGGCCTTGCTGGGCCGGCCGGCGGTGGCCAGGAGGCTCTTGGGGTTGGGCAGCTCGCCGCCTTGCAGGCTGGCCAGGTAGCAGCGCATGCGGAACAGGTCCATGTTGAAGCGCTCCAGGTTCTGCTCCCACTGCTGGATCTGAGGGGGGGGGGGGGGGGGGGATCACACAGAGTTCAGATTAGGGTGGGAGTGGGTTGGGAGGAAGCTGTGAGTCACTCCCACACCTGGGATCAAGTGTCAGGGACGTGTGGTCTGGGACGAGGGAAAAAACACGAGATACCTAATCAATCCCAGACTGGACACTAGGGAGTTTCAGGGAGGTCAAAGGGCGGATTGAGACTTTAAGAGTGGCCCATTTTCCTGCAAAACTTTACCCTTCCAATAGATGTAGTACATGCTTGTTTGTGTGTGTGTGTGGTTGACGGCTGGTTTAAGCAGGCTCACCTGGCCCGAGTCAGGCTGATTTGGGCCAGGGGAGGCTGCTTAAGCCAGCCGTCAACCAGACACACTCCACAACATGCAATAAACCCAACACTGATGGAGACGGTTAAGGGCTGGGGGGTGATGGGGTTGGGGAGTCATCGGTTGGCGCGGTAAGGTCGTGATCTAGAGGGGGTTGGGGTGGCTTGAGGTCAGAGGACTGCATTCCATCAAGCAGCGATTGCTTACAGATGTGAAAGGCTGCAGGGAGATGTTGATGGTGGGGGGTGGGGGGGGGGAGATGGTGTATTTTAGGGTGTGTGTGTGTGTGTGTGTGTGTGTGTGTGTGTGTGTGTGTGTGTGTGTGTGTGTGTGTGTGTGTGTGTGTGTGTGTGTGTGTGTGTGTGTGTGTGTACCTGGGTTATCAATAATAAAACGTCACAACCCAGACCACCGTCGTTAATCCCATAGGATTTACATGAACGCGCACGAGAGCACTTAAAAAAAACAGACACACACACAGTCTCATGAATGCACACACACACACACATGCGCCCTTCTGGCTTTCCCAGCTTGTAAAGCAGGGGAATCTTCCCTCTTTTGGTGGGACCCACGCTGTAATGAGGACCTCTCATGTATACAGCCCTAAAAACAACCAGGTTTAATAGGGATTAGGCAGCACTATGCCATCTTTTACCCACAATATAAATAAATGATGCTGCACCCTGTAGAGATGTCCTATTAACTCTCAATAAAATCTGATATCAGTCTCCCCATGGCTGGGGATGACTCACAGTGAGGTGTGTGTGTGTGTGTGTGTGTGTGTGTGTGTGTGTGTGTGTGTGTGTGTGTGTGTGTGTGTGTGTGTGTGTGTGTGTGTGTGTGTGTGTGTGTGTGTGTGTGTGTGTGTGTGTGTGTGTGTGGTGGGGAACATGGATGCATGACATTTCAAACACCCTGTGTTGAAGGATATTATCCACGTTATACAGAGTTATGGTCCAGGTACTCCCGACATACTGGGCCTAATGCACAGCTGACCCATCTGCTCTCCTTATCAAGCTGCACCTTTCGTTTCCACACCATAGGTTGAGAATACTGCAGGTGGTTGCATGAAATCATAAGGGGGGAGTTTGAATGAAGTATTAGCTGTTAATACTGAACTATGCATTACATAATGATTGCCGAATGATTTCCCAGCAATTCCCAGTAAATAAAAAACTAGGAAATGGTTTAATTAACTATGCCCAAAACCCACATAAACTTGTCCATAAACCCTCCGATTTTATCTTGAAATCCACTGCACTGTTCACAAGAGTTGTATGAGGAGAGTTGTATGACGAAGAAGGTATAGGGGAGGAACTATAGCAGTAGTAACAATCATAAGCAACAAAGACTGTAGACTTCGAGCATTAGGAGAGTTGTCGCATTGGGTGAATTCAATCATAAGAACCCCTGTATATAACCATTGCACATGGTCTCACAACCCTTGTGAGAGTAATCTCTGTACATTTGTGTTGTTTAGCAGCTATGTGTGAATGCAGCCATGTGGCTGACTCTGCCCATCTGGGCTGGAAAGACAAACGTATTTAAGTTTCATTTCAGATCCATTAAGTGGAGCGGGAACACAGTCTCTCCATCGATAGATGCTCATCTCTTCTTACCTCCCCACTCTTGCATCTGCCCCAGAGAGAGCACTCTAATGCATGATAACCCCTTTGTAATGCAACTCCATCATGTGTGTGTACTTGAGTGTGTGTGTGTGCGTGTGTGTGCACAAAGGGCAGCGAACTTCAGAAAGAAGTCTTGCTCGTGCAGATTCCAGTAAACATGGGTCAAGGTTTGGGGGGGGGGGGGTGGTTGAGAGATCAAAGTAGCCCCCTCTCAGTGCTTGGAAACCACCCCGCCCCCGTCGGCCCAGCCGGCAGGCAGAGACCTTTAGATCCATCATCCGTCTCAGGGCACGCTTATCAGAGGTCCAGCCATGCCGGCTTCGCCCTGACCCTGTCATTGGTCCCACAGCCGCTTGCCTCGCCGTTCGCCCTGACTGAGCGTACCGGCTAGTTGCAACCAGATTTAACCCCCAACACCCCCCTCCAACCGCGCATCTAGTGTGTGTGGAACACGCGCACACACACACACACGCACACGCACACACACTCTTCTATAAAGCTTTGTATAAATAAACGATATAGATCAGAGGGACAGTGTAGCAGTCTAGTCGTGCATTCTCCTTTCATGCAAAACCTCACTTCTAGACTCCATTGAGACCTACTCTAATCAGAGGCGTCTGATTGGGGCGACCAGAGGGAGGCGGGGGGGCAGCTGAGTGATGATGAAGTGGGCTGAAGTCCCTGTCCCTGATCTCCAAGTCTAGAGGAGAGGCACGCCTGTGGTCGGGCTCTCCGCTGTGCGAGGCCAGAGCAAGGCGCTGCGCTGGCTGGCGCTCAAGGCTCAGCCCCACCCCCCCCCCCCCCCCCCCCTCCAGGCAGCGTGGTGCAGGCGGAGGAAGAGGAGGATTATGCATGTTGAGAATCCATTACCAGGAAACATCTGGAACCTCCATCTGATGGCATGGGAGCTGGCTGCTCCCCGGAGTCCCAGCGGCCCCCATCCCCGCACAGCCCCCCCCCCCCCCCCCCCCCCCACCACTGAGGAACAGCGTCTTGGGGCCGCAGCGTTTAGGCCACTTATGTTTTTTCCGACTTGAATCCCCCCCACCTCCCCTCCTCCCACTCCAGAAGGATCAAATACAAACAGACAGACGTTGTGCCGCCCTGACGGCCCCGTCTGGATCAGAGTAAGTGGAGCACCCTGTTGAGTGTGTGTGGATGGGCCGGGGCTGCCCTGGGCGCGAGACGGGGGCGGATCAGGTGCATGCCAGGGTCCTGCCAGTGTTTTTTTATGAGATACTGTTCCTAGGACAGATGAGACTTCTCAATACAAAAAAAATAAAAGATGTTGAAAATGTACCTATCTTAAAAATATGGTTACACTGGTCAACGTAGTGAGCCCTGAATACAGTTTCACAGGGCCTACCCCACTCTTGGTTTGTTTTATTCCAAAACCTACAGCGGAGCTAGATAATACAACATAGTACAAAAATAGTGAAAAAACCTACAAGTCACTCATATATTTATATTACTCCCTCGCTCTTGCCCGGCGCTGCAAACCCAGAGATTTACCCTTAAAGGCACCCAGTGCAACTTTCGAGGCTTAAAAATAAACATTCAATTTCTAGTCTTTTTTACACGTAGTAAGTTTCAATAACTCCATACCATTACATTAAAAAAAGCAAAGATGAGACGTCGTTGTGTGGTGAGAACTGATACAAAATCGATAACAACAACAATGCCGCCATTTTCTTTATTTTTTGTAACCTACAATAAATAAAGCAGGCTTCCAGTCAATGGAAAAATGGCTTCTCCCCACCGGCGATTGTTGTTGTTTACGATTTTCTATCAGTTCTCACCACACAACGACGTCTCATCTTTGCTCCTTGAATGTCGATATGTAATGGTATGGAGTTATTGAAACTTACTACGTGTAAAAAAGACTAGAAATTGAATGTTTATTTTTCATTGAATGTTTACATAAAGTTGCACTGGGTGCCTTTAAGCTTCGGAAATGAAACAAGGACAACCCACAACAGAACATCCACCCATGCATCAGCCCTCTGACGTCTTCATGCCTTATGTCCTGTGTGTGTGTGTGTGTGTGTGTGTGTGTGTGTGTGTGTGTGTGTGTGTGTGTGTGTGTGTGTGTGTGTGTGTGTGTGTGTGTGTGTGTGTGTGTGTGTGTGTGTGTGTGTGTGTGTGTGGCGTGCCAGAGCTCCTCACCAGTGTGTGGAAGGAGAACACGGAGAAGATGCCCACTCATATATATATATATATATATATATATATATCAATATGTATTTCAATAATGGCAGGGAACACTGTCGAACCTGTCCTCATAGGACTGTACCACTTTATAACTTTACAGTGCAGCTAACTGTCAGAGTGGTGACAGCTACCCGATAGCCCGCTCTGGTGCTCAGGGCTGCAGAACAACCAACCTCTTTCTCCTGTCTCTACGTTTTATAATCAAGTCAGACTAAGTAACAGGGAGCACGTTGAATGGAATTACAGCTCCTGCATTACGATGGCGTTCTGCTGCAGTACAGCATGTGCCAGGGGAAACTCTCAGATAAAAAGGCCTCGGGGAATCCTCAGAGAAGATGCCACCTATTCTCATCAGGGACGACCGTGCACTCACCTGGTTCTCGATGGCCTTGCGGTTCTTGGGGTCGGCCACCACCGTGAGCTGCAGCTCGGCCATCTTCTTCATCTTGCCGTCCATGTCCACCTTCTGCAGCAGGCCGCGCACCTGGCCACGCAGCAGGCGCACCGTGTCCTCCTTGCCCTGCCGCTTGGCCAGCAGGGAGGCGCTGGCCGAGTGCACCGCCGTCACCCAGTTCTCCAGGTCCGTCTGGTTGCTGGCCTGAGACGGGAGGGAAGGTTTAGAAGGTTTGGTTGTTAAGCAGGTCCGGCGGTTTAGGCTTCTCGCGCTGCTCCGAGATCTCAGAGGCAAGGTTTAAAAAGGTTAAATGATTGGAGAGCTGAATGCCGTGAAGGTTGTCGCCGGTCGTTCTTCGGACAAGCTGAGATGTCGTGAGGTTTTATTGAGGGTGTAAACATGATTGGCTGCGTGTTGGTATGTTTGGTTTATTGTCCGAGTGGACCATGTCCACTCGGACAATAAACCAAACATACCAACACGAATTGAGTTCTATCTATCCATTCCTGTTTCCATCCTCCACCCTTGTGATTCACGTTCCGAACACAGAGCCTGTGACATCACCCCATGCTTCCCCTCACTGGCCTCATGACTCACAGGCCGCAAGCTGGGCCCGTGTTCCTGAAAAAGATGAGATTTCTATCCACCCTTCCCCCACTCCTTTTCTTCCAACTGCATTCCAGATCACGTCAACACACTCTTCTTTTTGTTATATCGAGATGTGAACATCCAACCTGGGACCGTTCTAATTGCTGCCTCACAGAAGCAGTCAATCAGATGAGATGGCTGTGACCTTCAAGGCCCGTTTGAATTGTTTGCACCATGTCGTCTGACGGGGTTCACAAAAAGGACCACACGGATTAGGATAGCGACCGCTGTGAAAGAAGGCTGACGTGCCCGTAGGAGGCACGGCCTATCGAAGCCAGACCGCAGAAGTGCATCGACACGTCATGTCCGAAACATCCAGGCTTCTGCTTTTCATTTGAGCGGTTTGGACCACGCACTACACTAAAACAGAGCCGGGCTCAAGTCCACACAGGAATCTAAGGGTTCATCACTTGTGCATGACACGACCAGACGCTGGCACTAGAAAATACAACAGGGATTAGTGGGCGGCTCGAACGGATGGGGGGGGGGGACTTTGGTAGGGGAAGCTTTGGCAGTGGGGTCTCACCTGGAAGAGGTAGACGTCTCCATAGCTGTTGCTGAGGCAGAAGACGTTCTCCTTCTTGGGGTGCTCGGGCACTGCCTGCACCACGCTGTCCTCCGCCAGCAGGGCGTAGCGCGGGGACCCCTCCTGCTCCGGGGACCCCTTCCCGTAGGTCTCGTAAAACAGCAACGTGCACCCTGGGGTGACAGGGGGAAAGGGGGGAGGGTCAGAGACCAGGTGGGGGGGGGGGGGGTGCATCTGAAGAGTAAAGTTTTGCGGGACAATGGACAACTCTTGGAAGCCTCCAACCGTCGCCCTTTAAAGGAGAATAAAGGTGCACTTTTCTTAGTGGTTATATGGACGCTGCTTTTTGTAGGAACAATGTATGCTTTCATTCATGTTGTCTAGGATTACTATCAAGTATTCTAGATTAAACTGTACTGTTTTAGTTATTTATTATACTGTATTAATAATTGCTGAACTTTTGTGATGTATTATGTATACTGTTATTATAGTTGTGTTTGTATGAACTGTATTTTAATACACTTAATAGTATTACTTGTAATGTGGATTTTATGTGGACCCCAGGAAGATTAGCAAACTGCTATGGCATAAGCTAATGGGGATCCTTTAATAAAATAAAATAAAATAAAAAAACCTCCCTGAAATTCCCTAATTTCAAGTCCGGGATTGATCAAGGTTCTCATGGTCATTCGCTAGTCCCAGACATCAACTTACATTTGATCACATTTAATCATAGTCGCAAACTGAAAGTCAGGGAACGTGTTGTAGTAGAACAATTATTTTCCTCGGATATTTTGTTTTCCTTTATTATTTTTTAGTGTGTTTGTGGTTATTGTTTCAGCAGGATGGATGTGTATGCAACTGTCGATCACCAAACTTGATTTGTTTGGGGTTCTCTGAGATTTGTTCATATCTTCTCATAACGGCTTCCAGGGAATATTACCCTGGCGTGTTGCATAAGAGCTTTGAATAGTAACTTATGTTCAGCAGGAATGAGGCGTTTGTGTGCCGTGCTGGCACTTAAGCGTAACAGGCGCTTGGAATCCTGGACATGAAGAGAATGTCCTTGCGGTGTCAGTGCTGGCCTTCGTTGGCTGATAAATCTCAGATGTTTTCGACAGTAAATGCTTCAAATGAGGGCGTAGGGTTATGTGTCCTCGTCTATAGGTGCATGAGCACTCCTGGATTGAAAGCGCCAACACACACACACACACACACAAACACACAAACACACACGCAAACACATGCTTATCTATTTCGGCCAGTAATGCAACCTCATAATTCCTTCTAAGATTTTAGGGTAACAAGGCCAGATAGAGGCTCTAGCAACAGCAAATATTATATCATTGCCAAGGACCCAAAAGGCCTTTTTAACCTGATACAATAAGAGGCTCTCCTTTAATGTAATATTGACTTTATGAGAATATCCTTCCTCAGGCAAACTACGCGGTAACTATGACAACGATTTTGGGAACCAGAGGTGAAGCAGGCTCCTCCACCCTGCCTGGTGTTACTTCAGAGTGGAGGGGGTATTGGCTGAATGCCGCCTGCTCACCTTTCAGGGTCACCCAGTACTGCTTCCACTTGCGGCGGGACACCAGCTCCAGCTTGCGGTCCTTGTGCAGGGTGAGGAGAGGCTTGAAGGAGAGCCACCCGGCGCGCCGCACCACCCCCTGCTCCTTCTCAAACAGCAGGTCCAGCTGCTCCAGCGAGCCCTCTGGCGACTCGCTGCTGCTCCTCTCCTCCTCCTCCTCCTCCTCCTCCTCCTCCTCGTCTTCCTCCTCCCCCGTGCCCGTGGACTCGTCCTTCCTCCCGCCCGCCCCGCCGCTCCCGCTCCGCCGGCCGCCCCCCGTCTCCCCCAGCTCCCTCATGAAGTTCTCGTAGATGTTCTGGCGGACGGCGTCGCCGCTGGCCTGGTGGAGGGCCCCCTGGGACTGGGCCCGGGAGGCCGCCGAGGCCCCCGGGAACCAGGGCAGGCTGGAGACCTGGGAGGGGGAGCTGGTGTCGGCGGTGAGGCCGTCCACGCCGCTGTCGAAGGCGTCGCTGGGCGCCTTGTGCCTCTGCTCCTGTCAGGGGGGGGGGGGGGGGTGGGGAGGAGAGGGGAACAGGGTGAGAGGAGAATGACACACTGGAGACAGAGGCTTCAGAGCAGAACCACAACAATGGATCGGGAAGTAGAACAGTAGGTGTGTGTGAAGTGGTTGGTACACAGGCTACAGGAAATAAAAAGAAGGTATGAAAGGCAACAAGTGTAAAAAGAGAATAAAGATGAAACCACGACAGAGAGCGACACGACAGAGTATACATATACTTTTATCTCTTTCCGTGTTTCTGACGGAATACCCGCCCAGTAAACACTTTCATAAAACGTGGGATGTCTTCCGCTTAAGGTGCAAGCGGAAGACATCATTTTCGACCGTTTACGACTTCATAAAGACTGCCTATTAGCCCCGGGATTAGCTTTCATTGATACTGCATAAAGAGGAATGTATGGTTTCATTACCAGTACCAATATAGAAACATCCCATAATGGCAGCTAGAGCAGGCATGGCAATCAACACCCGGCATGTTTACGTCTGTCGTGTTTATAAGGGGGGAGATGTCCTTATTTCATTCAAACGGCAATGGAAAGCCCACGCAGACATGGTTCAGATCAAAACGGCTTTCACGGATGTAGATTGTGACATGTTTTGTTGAAGAAACCATATCCAACAACATAATTGCTCAGGACGCTTCCCTCAGAGGCAACTTACCCTGAACACAGGGGATTGGATATCTGCATTTAGGACCTGCATTCAGGAGCAGGAAGTGTGTCTGTTGCTCAAGGATAGGTACAATTAGCACAGCAGGGATTAAACCTTGAACTTCCTGTTTGCGGTTCGAGCACCTTAGCCGGTAGATATTGGTAATGCATTTGAGGAGAACACATATCTGTAGTACAACAACGATATGGACTTGGATCAGGTACACCTTTTACTTCTCAACACTACTCACATCTCCACTTAAAGTGCAAAATAGAAGCTGGTATTGCTTGCTACGGCTGTTGGACTGAGAAATTGGGCCAAATTGCCGGTGATTGGACCCAAGTGTGTAGAAAACACAGAGGCACGGCTGATTTCACGTCATCTGAGGCCTGCAGGGGGTTTGACGGTTCCCCAGAAGACCACTTGATGGAATCATGTTCTCTTTCGGCTAATGAGAGACAACCTCTCTTTAACGAGGTCTTGCTGCATTGATTCTCCCCCGGCAACAATTGAAAAGAACTCCCTTCATCGAGATGAAGGGAGGAATTGATTCCTTCGCCGTCTGTTTTTGTTGGTTGTTTCTTACTTCATGACTATCATTCCTCGTCATTAAATCACCTCATCTCAAACACGAGTCGGTTCTTTTTCTGCTCCTTCCCTGATACTTTGCCTTTGGTATCCAATGACCTCATTCCCCAGGATTGGAAGAAATAGCACACTCATACCCTTCTTGTACATATTTATAGATCAATGTGGCAGCAGGAAAATGCAGACGAGAGACGCCGACCTGGGTAAGTCAGTTTTCCTTTTCCCTAAAAAAAGACGTTGTTCTTGTCCTCATCCAGATGTTTTTAACAAGCTGCAGGCCACGGCTGTTGGGCTCTGAGGTCCCACGCTGACCTCTAAGCCCATTAGACAACAAAAGACCTGCAGTGCAGGTGGAGGGGGGCAAGAGCCAGAGCTTCTCCTGGGTCTGGTCGACCGGATGAGACAGTGGGACCTGGGCCCGGAGTAGGAGATATACGACCAGAGAGGTTAGGCCGGCCGGCACTGAGGGAATCCAGACATAAGGACGATTATGGAAGCGAGAAAGAGAAAAAATAAAAACGAGGCCTCTTTCCAAAGGCGACAGCCCTGATTTAGGCTATGTCAGGCGCACATGGAAATTCCCCAAAAGAAAACGGTCTTTTGATGATTCCCTCAAAACGGTGCATTTATCTCTAAAAATAGATTGTGGCTAATGACGGTTTGTTGCCGAGGCCTAGGTTTTGACTATGAATCACTGCGTATTTACGGGTTTAGGATTGGTGCTTTTCTTATGATCGTCGCAGATGAACGCCTCTTTTTCTCTGAAGGTGAGCTGCTAATAAACAAAGCTCTTTTCTCTGCTTTCCAATCAGGCATCAAGTGCTAACAACATAGGAGCTAAATCTGCTGGTCCTAGGCTGCTCCCAGAACCGGTTAAGCACCAACACATGGCCATAGATTAGCAGGGCTTTTTTCTGTGACACTTGGAAGAGGGCACTGCTAATGTAAAGTGAAAGCCTTATGCATGACACAGATTGTTGTACTTTGAGACACGATGACATGGCACACACACACACACACACACACACAAAAGAGCAGAGTTTTTGATGCAAAAAAATCGAAACCACACAAAAAAATCCAACTGAACACGCAGAAATCCCTATTAGCAGATTAGTTCACGGAGGGTGGCGAGAGGACTCCACCACATCTCTCCAGAACAATACAAAACAGCCATAAGTCCTTAATAATGTCCAAAGAGGCGGGGGGGAGGGAGAGTTAATCTTCAATGAGGAATTAGTTGCTCTCCAACAGAGCTTTAGAAAAGGCTTTGGGCAATTCTCTGGGCATAGCCTCAACATAAAGCATTTAAAAAAGGTGAATTAACTGATGCGGAAGTGCTTTGTTTGAACTCGCAAAAATAAAAGGAACTTTAAAGCTACACATTCTGCCAAATTACAATTTAAAGATAATCCCTGTTTAGGGCAGCAGTGAAATGTTCATTGGAACATAATACACAAGCTTGCAGTTTGTACTAAACTAAAACTACTTATAAATAATATAAATGTAGCATAAAGCATAAAAGGTAAATAACATTATTAAAGTACAACAAAATTAACTTAGCCCCTTTTTTCAACTAACTATAGTCCATGCAAACCACAATTTACAATAACAACAGTGAAATTATGAGAATACAGACAATTTAACTAAGTCACACACATACGACACAAATGCATCCCCTTTCATCCATTGTCTAATTACACAGAATTCCACCCATCAATCTGACACAACTACCGGCATGCTTACAAAGAAGGCATCGACCCACCGTTAAAAACTCATCGTGAAACTGACAGCGCAGCCCTTGGCTTCTGCTGCATCTGATCATGTTGTCCATATCTCCTACTATGTATCCACTGGCCCCTTGTCCCTAACCTCATCTCCTTTCTATTCAGGACAAGTAATGATCATTTAAAAAGACATGAACAACACCCGCAGCTGTGCCAATTTCATTTCGTGACACCCCACAGTGACCGGTGCGCGGGACAGATGGTGTTGTGGTTCTGAGGACGGGGACCTTGTGGTAGACACCAGGCAGTGCCAGGCAAGGCCACAACAAAACCCTCACCGGGGAACACGGTCACTTGGGGCCTTTATCGATTCCCTTTCCATCAAAACAAGCCGACAATGAATGCCCAATCAGGTAAGGGGGCATGGAAAAGATTCACCATTTAAAAATAAACATCAAAATGTTAAACCAGGGGTAATGGAGGAGGGAATTATCCCTTCAAAGAAAGGAATACAATTTGATATACTGTGGCCTTGAGATTCTCTGCAAGCGCCCTGCTGTGACACACAAAATGATGCAGTCAAGTGTCCCCTCTAGGCGGCCAATCAAGAGACAACGAGACTCTCCAAGTCTCGTTTGTAGAGAGAGCGAGAGAGTGCGAGAGAGAGCGAGAGAGAGCGAGAGAGAGAGAGAGAGAGAAATGCTCCAAGTCAGGAGGAGGAGAACAGACGTCTGACTAACCTGGGACTTCTTCTTGCGGGCGAGGCTGCCCGTCCAGTCGCTGAGGCGCCTGATGCGGTTCTTGATGGAGTCCTTCTTCTGGAAGCCAAACTCCGGCCCGGCCTGGTACTGCTCCGGGTCTTGGCACCCGCCCAGGTCCTCGCTCAGTGTGTGGGCCTTGGGCCGGCGGCAGGGCAGGGTGTAAGACGAGTACTGCCGGGCCTCCAGGCGTTCCTCCTCCTCCTCCCCCTCCCCCTCCTCTTCCTCCTCCGCTGGGACGTCCAGAGCGGACGCAAACGAGGCACGGTACGGTTTGTGGGACAGGCTGTGCTCCCGGTACAGGCAGGCCGGCTCCACCGTTGCGGGGAAGGTGGCGGCCATAGTGGGGTCCCTGTACAGCTCTGGGACGGACATGGGAGAGGACTCATGCTCGTCCAGAGACTCGTGGCCGGGGGAGAGGATCAGGGTCCTCGAGGCCGAACACGGTGGCTCCTGCTCCGCGCACAGTTCCGCGCTCGGCCCCCAGGGGGAGTCGTACCAGGAGCCGTCCGAGCTCAGCGAACTGCCCTTGCTGGTCCTCGCCGTCGAGGAGGCGGGGCCGGGGGGCGGACCCCCTCGGGAGCCCGGCGGTCCCGGAGCGGCGGCGGCGGCGGCGGCGGCGGCCACGTTGGGGGAGAACTTGAGGAGCTGCACCGGACCCCCGGCCTCCTCCACCACGAGGGGGCTGCCGGGGGTGTTGGTGAACTCCACCCTCAGGCTCCCGTCCTTCTTGATCACCACCCGGGGGCTGCTCTGCTCCTCCAGGCCGTCGCAGCCGTCCCCGGCGGCGTGCCCGTTGAACTCGGCGCCGTAGGGGTTGTCCCGGTAGCCACCCGGGGCCCGCCTGCCCGGCGCGCCGCACCACTGGGGGGGCTCCCTGAGGGGGCTCCCCTTGGCCCCCTGGGAGATGTAGTCGTAGTGGCCGCTGGAGTAAGGCGGGCGGCTCCTGGCCGGCGACAGGCAGCCGCGGCCCAGAGACCTGGCCTTGAAGCCCGAGCCGCGGGGGGCGTTCTTCCACCACGTGTGGGGCGACAGGTCGTCTTCTTTGGAGGAGGGGAACTTCAGGGAGTAGGGCTTTTGTTTCACGGGGAAGAAGAAGCTGGTGCCTTTGGGCCCCTGGATGCTGTACTGGCTCTCAGAATTCCCCATTGCCACCTGAAGGGTGGACATAAGATGCAATTTATTTTGGTTTGTTTGTACCACACTAATTAATAGCAAATAGTTATTACATTGACATTTTGATTGCAGCAAGCCTAGGCTTATTAGAATTCTAACCTTCAGCCGTTACGGTCCAAACTCGACTAATTTCGCCTTCAACGTTTCCCTTAAAGTTTGACAAATGAGCCCCAGGTTCCCATGGCTGTTACGTGTGACGATACAAAAGTCAAATCACTTCCAGACCGTCCTATAGTGAATTAGTGATGGGGAGCCATGCCAAGACACGTGTTTCATTACGTTGTAATGAAAAAAGTTGGCCCAGGGACCCGCCATGTTCCTCTAAATGTGACTCTAGCGCGCTGGCAGTTAGCACTGTGGCTTCCCCTGTTCTACAGCGATTACTATAAGAGCTTGGGGTTAACACTAAAAACCCTTCAAAAGTACTTAGGCGTTGTATGCTATGTGGCTTCATCACTTAATTTTCTATACATATTTTAAAGCAGATTTAAAAGCAGAAAGTAATCCCACTGTGGATGGAGTTAACTTACCCGTTTTAGAGACTTTTGTCAGAGTGTATCCTTCGTGTGGGCAGCATCCTCTGTTTCCCCTTGCTCTAAACACACTTTTTCATTCAGGGTCACACTCATCTGAAGGAGAAACAGAAGGAGAAGAAACGGTGCCACGGTTACACAGTTTTCCCAGAACAGTTGTTCCATTTAGCCGGTCATTACGATCATGGGGACAACATTTAAGCACGACATAAACACCTCATTCTGCGAAGTCAAGTTAAGCAAATCAGAAGCCAACAGACTTCACTCATCAAATTTCATCTAAAAATAAGTCCATTCAGAAGGTGGAGCTCAGATAGCGAGCATTGAATTAAGACCACGTCCTCATCAACAGCAGTTAACAAATCAAATGTTACCTTCACACATGGGCAAAAAGTCCTCCCTAGTATCCACACACGCTGAGGTGACCAGGGTCCTCAGAAGCCAAGCCAGCGTCTGAGTGCTAGCCCTGCCCAGAGACTACTGAGGACACACACTCCTGCCCCCGCATAGTCTTCAGCGCTCCGGCCTTCCTTCCCAGCAAACTACACATTACTTGCATTTTTCCAACTCTGCACAGAAACGATGACGTCGTGTTTGATCCGGTTTGGGAAAGTATTTTTTCAAAGGCTGCTACAGTTTGCC
This sequence comes from Gadus macrocephalus, assembly GCF_031168955.1. NCBI lineage: Eukaryota > Metazoa > Chordata > Actinopteri > Gadiformes > Gadidae > Gadus > Gadus macrocephalus. Next base: position 8,685,311 of record NC_082386.1, read on the forward strand.
CTTGCTGTTTATTTTTGAAAGTTGGAGCTGATGCTCCCCCTCTTTTTTTCCCCCCTTCCAACGGTCCACACCACCAACTTTGTCAGAGACTGTGGGGGGGGGGCACTTCCTTTCGCCACATCGACAGGAATTGTGAATCAGCGTGACTCCTCACAGTGTGTGTGTGTGTGTGTGTGTGTGTGTGTGTGTGTGTGTGTGTGTGTGTGTGTGTGTGTGTGTGTGTGTGTGTGTGTGTGTGTGTGTGTGTGTGTGTGTGTGTGTGTGTGTGTGTGTGTGTGTGTGTGTGTGTCACAACCCCTCACACGCTTGAAGCTCACTCTCCAGGAAACCTTTCGCACTGCGCTCATGACCGTCAAGTCTGGGTGCGCACGTACAGCCTGTGTGGGGTTACGGCGGCGAGCAGCCCACTGCCAAGAGCCATAACCTTGGGGATTAAGTGATCTAGGGCATTAACAGAGAGTTTATCTCTCTTGCTTGGAAGCACCATGACTCGCAAGCGCTGGTAATGAGTGTTCTCTCGCTGAGCAGAATGAACTACAGTACGTACAGGGAGAGAGGGGAAATGCCACGGCGGAAACTTGGAAGGCTTGACTAAGGGAATGATAACACACCCCTGTACAAAAGTAGAAAGGCGATAGTTCTGTGTCAGCGCTGACATATCAAATATGACAAGGAGCCAATTACATATTGCGCTGTTCTAATGAAATTATCTATCCCCCATTAGGCTTTGCTAAATGAGCATGAAGTAAACAGCTGGTAACTTGAAGCAGTGTCATGGGACTATCGCTGTCCAATGTTACGACAGAGCGAGTTAAGAGAGTGATCATGAACTTGAACCTACGGCCATCCCTAAGCTTGGCTAATTGTGGTGAGAGGACTTGCTGAGTGCCTCGCTGTGCCAAAAACCAGAAGCGCTTTGATTTATCAACCACCAACACCCAAAACAGTTTCCTGTCTTTGCGAAAGACGCGAAACAATTTGGTAAATTAACCGGCGGTGTAAAATTAATTAAGGCCAAAGGGAAGTCTAAAGTCACTGCACATGAATGAGCCAAACAAAGCTCTTTTAACACAGCAAACCAGCTGTGAGGCAGAGAACAGCTGTGCACTACGCTGCAGGAGTCGGCATAAAGGTTGTTGTCATTCTTGTCACAAAGGCCACTTTCTTCCAGCTCCGTGACAGACACTCTCTTACTAACTTTATTCAGGGTAGACAAGGCCTCCGGTATGAAAGGCCCAAGGCGTGGCGCTATACGAACACACACACACACACACACACACACAAACACACACACACACACACACACGTTTGCCTTCTAGTGCGACTTGAGCAGGGAGCATTGTGGTGGCGATTTGGGTGAACAACAAAACAAGTCCCCCATTCAGTGGACAAACAAACGCTCAAACACATGCACCAAGAGCTTGGTTTCCAGATTGCCCCTCCCTGGCTTGAGCCCCTATTCGGTCCCCCTCTCGACTCAAAGGGTTCCTCCCGCCGGCCATCTGCTGCGGAGGGCAAGGGACGACTAGCAACGCACCACTCCTTTACAAACCCTTTGACCCGCCGGTCTTCCCCTCGCTGCCCTGCCTCCCACCCAGCCTCCATGTTTAGTCTGGAGGCATTTAGGTTGAGGTTGTGAGCGTCTGAGCGCGTGTGTGTACGAGTGTGTGAGCGTGTTTGTGAGTGGGTTGGGTAGTGGGTCGATGGGTCAGCCCGTCGAGTATATACAAAATCCGTCTTGTGCCTGAAGTGTGGAGCCCATTGCCTACTCCCAGAGGACAAAAAGACAAAAGAGAAAAGACGATAAAAATAAGACATATCGAAATTATGATTGGATTTGAGGCTGTATTGATTGACTGAGAAGTCACTTCAAAATTAGGTTCCTGAATGGGAAGAGGAGCTGGAAACCCTGCATGCGCACACCCTTAATGGTTTTCTCACCTCACGTGACCTTGAAGGCAAACTTGAGAAACAAAAGGGGGGGGGGGGGGAGAAAGTATTGACACAGCAGTGTGAAGCCACGAGCTTACCCCCCCCCGTCCCCCCGGAGAATCAGAGCGTCGAGTGTGAAATGGCATGCTGCCGCTGCTGCACTGGCCTTTCACCCCTTCTGCTGCGCTTCCTCGGAGATGAAGAAGTGCTTAGTGGACACGTCCGCCCCGGGTGAGAGGGGGAAATCATGGGCGGGAGGAATCAACCATGGAAACCGTTGACTCATCCTATTGCCACGACAGCGTGGCCTTAGGGGAAATTAAGGTGCTACACTACAAACGTGGCAGAAAAAGAAATCGAAGAGAGTATACAACACTGGGAAGAACAGCTGCTGTAGCCGCAGCAGTGGCAGCAGTGTTCCTTTGAAATGTGATCCGAATTTGAGGAGGGAAAGGGGCTCGACTGTCCTCTGAACGCATTTTGGCGGGAGGAGTTCGGTCATGTGTTTTTGTAGAGAGCACGATCGCACCGCCTTCCTGCTGTCAGAGACACAACCCACGGGAGGCCCATCTCCTCAGCTCCCTGTCGCATGGGGACGGCCACTTAAAGGGGCCCTGAACTCAAAGACATGGCAACGGCCCACCGGGGGGGCCTTTCAGAACACATAAACAGCCAGAACAACACGCCGGGATGTGTCCTAAAACCGTGTTGGGGGAGCCTTAGCGCATGGCATATCCAGCTGATTCCTGTCATACTAGATTCAGAGTGTTCCTATGCTGCGGACGAGAGAGTTTTCTCTATGAATCACCCCGGCTGCAGTCCCCATAGTACGGCGTGGTGGCAGAGTTTTAACTTTATGGCCCCCCGGTCGGCAAGCATCCATCAACGGGCTTGTTAGCGTCCTTTGGACCTTTTCATTATAAATTTAGAAGGTCCAGGAACTGGCCCCTGTCCAAAAATGACATGGCGTCTCTTGAATGATTTATAAACACACAAAAAGCAGTGCACCAAACCATCCATCCTAGAGTGGTTGGAGCCGGGTCACTCAAAACATTTCAAGACCCTCTTTCTCAGACGACGTGGATCTTGGAGCCCCCGTTTAAGTGAGCGCACAGTACTTTCTCCAGGCCACACCAAACGTGGCATAAACGCCAACTCGGCTTGCATTTTTACTCATCAGGCTTAATTACACTCTGGTGTGTCACCTTGGGTGAAAACGGGCACGTAAAACGAGTCGACGTGCGAGAACACGACGTAAGTGACATGGGGTGAGTCGGCACTCTTGACGCGAACCGGGCATAAAAGCTGACGACGGTGAACACACCGTGAGGCCAGGTGATAACAAGCCTCCTGAGAGTATGTGTCGGGCCCAGTGATAAACATTAAACTCTGCGGTCTTCGACCGACATGCCTCCCACAGAAACCGCCACATAAACATCCATCAAAACATATCCCATCGCCGAGACCGTCTTCCAACACACACACACACACACACACACACACACACACACACACACACACACACACACACACACACACACACACACACACACACACACACACACACACACACACACACACACACACACACACACACACACACACACCTCCACCTGTGCATCCAGACAAAGGACAATACAAGCCAACTTTTCTTCCCCCCCATTCTTTCACAGTCTGCGAGTTAATTCCACCAAACAAAAGTAACAAAGGGATTGGGAGGTACGCTGGCAGACAGCAAAACATCTCTTACCTCTGTGGTCCCGGCTTTAATCTAAAAGCTCTTTGAAGAGAGAGCGAGCGGAGAGCGAGCCGATGTTCACTGATCTTAAAGTGGATTCTGCTGCGGAGGCTCACAGAGACTTAAAGCGACACACACACACACACACTCACGAACACACACACACACACACACACTCGCTCTATAACTGAGTCACTGCCACAGCAGAGACACACGTGGAAACTCCCTCCCCTAGAAGCGACTCCTCCCAGGGTATCCCCGGGCAACAGGGAGCCCAGAGGGGAAGTAAGAGAGGGCTAGAGGGGAGGAAGGGACGCCCCCCCCCTCCCCAATGGTGAGGACTCTATGATGACCAGCATCCAGTCTGGACGGGACTATGGATATAGATCATCACTGAGCTCAGATAGGATAGCTTAAATAGATCAATAATTATGTGTAGCTTTTAATAAAGGGTAACAACAGATAATAAGTATGTATGCTAAGTATTGATTTGAAACTATAAAAAAATACAAATAAACGCTGTACACAGGCACATCTTAAAAGGGTGTGTGTATTTGTGTGCGTCTTCTATTTCAGTTACATCTTAAGTAGTCCAAAGTGCTCCACGAGCAAACAAGTGGTGCTGATCCCTACTTCCCCCCCTTAAGCCTGCTTTCCCATTGGGCGGCCAGGAAGATGCCTGGCGTGTCCAACCCAATGGGTTGTTTGAGGCGAGATGGGCTGGCCTCACCAGCGCCTGGGAGGAGTGCCCTGGAGCCACGGACAGAATGACTGACGCTCTTCTCCCCAAATACCATGATGACCCTTAGCCAGTAGGTAGCCAGGGAGTGCAGACACTCCAGTCTGTCAATCTGTCCAGTCTAAAATATCGTCTCAGGGGTAATTAAAGGGCAACTGGTCTTGCGGCGACCCTTGGAATTTGAATGACCGCTGTGTGCTCCAATGTGTCATCCCTCACATACAAAATAACTGTGGTCACATTCAAAACCGTACCCCCGCTCAGAGAAGACTGCCACGACTCCAAGTCCGAGGACTTCAACGGACAGATTATGGTATGAAAAAAAACCTTTTGACCAAGTCCTGGCTGAACGATGGTCCAAAGTCACGTGCACCCCTCCCCTAGTGGAAGAGTCTTCACAAACTGAGCTGACTCAGCACTGAGGGGAGGTCAGCGGGCGTCAGCGGTGGCATTAGCATCAGCGTGGCGCGGGCCACAATGTTAGTGGATTACCAGAAGACATTGTGCTGAACACAATAAGCCTGCACTGCTGGGAGCCGGGATGCTTCTCAAAAGCCCATTGTCTTGCAAATCAGGCTGCTTGAAGGGGTCCAACGCAGAGACGTTGCATCCCTGGAAGAGGCAGGGAGCCACACTGCGGGCTGGAGGGCGTCAGAGCAGGGAGAGAGAGAGAGAGAGCACCGTGTTGCATATTCATGCAGAGCAGGTGCTGCGCCGTCTAATTTAAGAGTTGCAAAACGGACTGACCCCCTAATCAGGAATAATTAGGGCCCTTGACGAGCCGTTTAAGGATCATATTAAAACCCCCCCTATGGTACGCAGGCTCAGACTGCCTGAGCCGCCCGCTCCAGTGCCACGGAGCCCCCCTCCTAGGACCATCCCACACACAGCCCTCCACCCTGGGCACCGAGGTACTGACGGTCGTAGACCGCAGGGAGCCACGGGGTTGTCATTTGGCTCTTCATGTAATATAGTCGGCGTTCCGCGTGAGCCAAGTCACGTGATCCACAGCCGCCAGAAGGCACGGATGAGATTGTGGAACAGAATGTTAATCAGTGCTACAAAAGTGTCGTCTTCTGTCAATTGATGGTGAAAAAGATGGGAAGTGGGATAGACAAGCATCCTCGTATCAAACTTATCTTAAACTACACAGAATGTGCAGGGCAGTGAGATACCACACAGGGAGGAGGGGCTGGGGTAGCAGGGCTTAAAGTTCATCACGGGACCCGTCCTGTGACATTGTGCCTCAATAACGATGTTAGAACTAGCCACAGGTACCAAGAGCCCAGATCAATTCAATCTAGTCAGGCATTCTAAATCAATGGACCCCATTCATGTTCAGAGTAGGTTGGTATATGTTAATGAGTAGTGAACAGGGAAAAAGGCTTTATTTAAAAATCAACATAACCTCAACAAACCAGCCCTTCAAATCGAAACTAGCTTGTTTTGACTCCAAGAGTATCCTGTGGAACCTAGCTGGGATTAGAGCTAGACAGGGAGGGAGGGACAGACAGACAAACAGAGCAAAATAAAATGGGCAGAATATTCTCCTCACCATCAAGTATGCCAGAGCATTCGGTCCCCCTCCTAAACAGTGTGACACATCTATTGTTGTAGCCAGGGGCTGTTGAAGAGTTGACTGCATTGATCATTCTGCTCTCGAGGGACGTAAGCCGCACATGCACAGTGGGAGCCAGAGATTTGTAAACATAGCTTCCAGTAGCGGGGAATAAAATGAGCTTAATTGACGATTTTAGCACAGACGGCTGCTCCGCAATGCCTCAAAATTTGGATCACGCAAACCTGGAGGGAAATTACAAGTGGAGCGGCTCGGCATAGGCGCGGCGGACGGAATAACTGTCTGCCAAGTTTTAACTTCTTAAAATTGGCTATAGATCCTGCCTGATCTTTAAAACAAGGGTCAACGTGTGAACCTTAGCTTTGCATTATTAGCCCGGGCCTAGAGTACTTGCTGAATTTGCAGAAAATACTGGGGTGGGAGACAAGCACATTAGCGCTCTAATCCAAAGCTTTAATTCATCAATCCCAGCCTTTACCCCACCCCCCCCCCCACCCACATATTGATAAATGTTTATACGGCAATATTAAGTACATGAAGTTCAATACGCCGCAAATAGTGTGGCCTACCCATGAATCCGTCATGTCTTTCATTTAATATTTGACTTTAAACTACCAACGAATCCTACCCATATACATAAGAAGACATCTGAACTGACGATGCAAAAAGACCAGTTTCAGTTTGGATTGAGAGTTGTGCTAATGAAAATGTAAGTTTGAATGGAAAACTTTTGACAAATGTTTTCCATCTCACCAGCTCAGCGTGGACATGGCCAGAAATGGATGACCCTTTTAGTGCAGTGCGTGTGTGCGCATGTACTTGGTCCAATTATGGTGTGGATACATAAATCAGAAAATATGCTAGAAGAATAACTGGCCATGGTTGAAAGCCACGCTGTGTAAGCAAGTGCATGAGTGTGAGTATGAGTGTGAGCGTGTGTGTGTGTGTGTGCGATCCCAACCCGAAAACGATCCTTTTCCGTTCATTAAGCTGCTTAATTGGGGGAAAAGCTGAAGGAATGCCAATATGCACCTGCAGTTTCCCAGCTGTTTAGATGACCTCTCTCTTCCGCCCACTCTCACACACACACACACACACAAAAGCTGTACCATATCAATCATGAAGCCTGGCTAGAAAGCCTTAACTTGCATCAGAGATAATATACAAGCACTTCTGCGTACCATTTTACATGCACCTGACCAGGGCTTTTACATAGGATATCTGATGCAATAAAAATGTGAAATATAGCTCACTAATATGTGTTCACCAATACGAAAAAGATCCAGTATCATTTGACTTCAGCCACCACTAGTGGGGGTCGAGACCCCAGGTTAGGAACCAAGAACAGCTCTTATTTTGTGCTACTTACTCTCCTTTTTGAAAACAAGCCAAACCAACAAAGACCCTTCCAGTGTATAAGATAAACAGGATCCATTATTATTATTACTCAAGTGTGTAATTTGAAGATTGACGGTTCTCTGCAACTCAAGACTGAGAGACTAACGTCGAGAAGAGAGGTTTCAACAATCCACATGGATGGATTCTCTATGAAACCTGACGCAGCAACTAATAGGTGTGCAAACTGGCCAAACCCCAAAAAGCAGGGCCACATTTACTGACGCATTACCAAATCCCCATGATTCACAGAGCAGAACCAATGCAGACCTCACCACAGCTGAAGCAGCTCTGTGTGAAAAGAAACAAACTGATCCCAGGAAACGGTAAAACCACATGTAGGGGCTTAACAGAGGATGTAAAGGAGAGCTCTGCTCGGACAAGAAATAATAAAGGAAAAATTCCTATCTAGAGAAAAGCGCAAGGTGTCATTTGAGCCAAGATATTCACCGAGATACTTCAAGTATGCACTGCAGCCTAAAATGAAGTGATTAACTTTGTAATTGATTGAGATTTCAAAAGTCATACATTGAATTTGTACGACCGAGCATGTAATTCCCCCTGCAGAGTTCACCGGTGTTGGATCCGTCTCCCAGTTCTGTTGGACGGACGGCATTGTCCCAGAGGTTGAACTCCACTGCGGCTGCCCGCTGTGTTCAGGGGCCCAATCTGTCATCAGGCTGGTGACAGTGATCCCTGCTGATTAATGCCATCAGCTTAAGACTCGCTCCCTCATTACCATGGCAATACCCTCTCTGTAGTGCGCGGCAACTGGAGGAGCTGGGCCCCACTCTAGGCTCCCCGAGGTGATCCATCAGGGGAAATTGACTGGCAGGGGCCCAATGTCGGGGACACGGAACGGGTGGCTGGCGGTCAATGAAATTCACTTGAGGATTGGGGTAAAACAATGATGTTCTGGTGTGGGGGAGGGGGGGGGAGGGTCGGGAGAGAGACGGACCCACGAGTGCATGCGCACAAGCGTGTGTGAGTAAATAACCCAGGAATGCGCAAATAAAACCCATCCTTCAGGAAGGATCTTTCACGCAGTCACACCCAGGTGCGGTCAGTGCACAGTCTACTCATCTGCCAAATAAAGAAATGATTATCACATTATTATGGACATTTAGCAATTAGTTCTTTGTGCAGGGAATGGTCAGGTCAAATGCTTTTCTATTCTGAAAAAGGATCTAATTGTAAAAAGTTATTTTTGGAAAATAAACTTTTGGAAAATACACACACACTCCAATAACCAAGCGCCTGACACCCGGGCAAATCATGCAGACGGGTAGAGCCCAACTGTCTGCATCCAGATGCTAAGTGTGTGTGCACTGCCCCCCCCTCACCCCAGAACCCATCGATCAGTGCCAGAGGCATCCCATCTGAATTCTTTAGGAGCTCTGACGCCTATGTGGGGAATGCCTCTGTAACCCTCCCCAGAGGGGGGAGCCCTCTATCTAGAGACACAACATCACCCGACACCCTGGATCCAGTTTTTCTCCCCCACTCCGGGCCTCAAACTGCACGAGGCATCTTCGGCAGTGTGGGCTGATGGATCATGCTGAGCAGAAAAAAGCCAGAGGACAAGCCATTTCTAATGGTTATGGTAATTCAAACATTAGCCCTCTACGCCGGGTGCATTGCAAATGATCTGACATTTTTATTACATTTTAGGCGCCGGCATAATGCCTGAAATACCCTCAATCATTCAGTTCCTTGTGATCAAATTACCTGGCATGATCATAGAGCCCCTGGGGTTATAACAGAGTCAGATACACAAATAAGGTGTGCACCTAGAAAAACCAAAGCAAAATGATGAAGCAGGCTGCAATAACAAACTAAAGAGATGGTTGAGGTCAGAGATCATCCGTTTTGTGCAAAGTCTGCATTCCAATAACCTCTAATTTGTCACCGTCACGTCCACCAAGACCCTTAAAGCAAGGAGTAAAGCTGACGCCAATACGGTGCCTTGCGGATATTCCCTTCGCCTGGACTCGCCCGGTTGGTTTGCCCGTCCTGGTCAAGGTTAAGCCAGGGAGGAACAATAGAAGCAGGACTAAGCTAGCTATTAAGGGGCCATTAACCGAGGTAATTACACTTGACACTGGAGCCTTGCTTTCACCCTGCTGGCAGCTTCCTAAGGACTCCCTTTGTCGAGGGCTTACAAGGAAACCTTTTCACCGATGCACTGTTCGGAACATTTCACAAATGTCGTTGTGTCCCTAAAAACCATCAAAAAGGAGAGCGACCATGCTATTGCTATGGCATCAGCAAGTGTAGTGAGCAATGAAGTGGTTACCCTTTATGTATCGGCAGACAGCGTGGCATTTTAATGCGGTAAGGCCTTGGTTCCCTGGGACTGGAGCCAGCACATTCTCCTCTGTCGTTGAGGAGAGCATGTCTGATAGTAAGGGTGTGGAAGGTGGTCCGGGGGGGGTTAGGGTCAGCAGCCTAGGTGGCAGGACCTCCGTGAGAGCAGTGTAAACACTGGGCCACAGTCGCCGCCACTGAATAAACCATGGAGCAGATTCAATCTACACTCGGGCTGTACCTTTGTGTTTGCGTTAGCCAGGTGTCCCACCTTCATCTACTACATGTGTACTGTGTGTGGATGCAGATATGCAGCCCTGTACAAAATCCTGTGAAAGCACATTCTGCTTGTAGTAAGACACAGTGTGCGTGGGTGGCAGCAATGCCGTTTGCAAAACACAGTACATCCCGGTAACCTTTTAATATAAAACATTTTAAATTAAATGCACGATAGGAGGGTTAATGCTAGTCTCAATGCCGAATGCTGTAACATCCTTTTGTGACTCACAGAACAACCCCCACTCAGCATGCATGACATAAAGTGAAGAATGGCAACAGCTGCACCAAAGGCAGGCATAAAAAACAACTCGGCTTTCACTGAACAAGCTTACATAATGCATGTACATCTTATCAAAAAGTGTTCACTCCCAAAGTACCAAACCAATTATGGATTATCACCATGTTTATTACAAACCCAGCCCCTTAATACAGCACCCCTTATTGCCACCACTTCGGTGTCTAACCTGCAGCTGACTGTTGACCATTGACCTAGCTTCGGAGAGCACTTGGGTATTATTCTGCACGCTCAGTGTCTGAGGCTGATCGGTAAAAGGCTTGGCGACAGCGAGACAGAGTGACGCCGTCACTCCAGCTTTGGAGGTCTTACGTTACACACACACACACACACCCCCCCCTGCACAAACTGTGTGTTATACACGACAAATGTGATTATGCACACCACGCGTGTTGTGCATACAAACTAAATTCAAGGACGGACACACACACACACACACACACACACACACACACACACACACACACACACACACACACACACACACACACACACACACACACACACACACACACACACACACACACACACACACACACACACACACACACACACACCTTATATGGTGGTCTTTCTGGTAAAGACCACACTGTTGTGAGATACCTGATGCAAAATGCGGACCACATTTACACCCACCTTGATGGGGCCTTCATCCCACTCCATGCTAGCAGGTCATAAACCAGCCCGCAGCTGGGCACATGAAACTGTTTAGCGACTGTTAGTTTCATGGGGTGCCGGGGCTCGGGAGTGTGTGTTTGCTTAAAGGAGCTTTATTACTGACTGAGCAGTGATGAGGCTGTTTTGACAATGAAATCCCCGGGGGGAGGGCTTAGCACCTGTTGTTGGTTTGCATATCTCCCTCTCTTTTTTCCTCTCTCCCTCTCTACGAGAGTAGGTCAGAAAAATACGGGTGGGAAACTAAGCGGTTGTGTGTGTGTGTGCTTTCAGTCCTTTGAGCAGTTTGTTTATTAAAGTTTTCCCATGAATTATGCATAAAATTAGTTTATTGAAGGAGTCTGGGCAAGATTACTGCTTTAAATGGGATTGCTTTAATGTGTAACTGGGGTTCCTCAAAGCATCAAACTGTGCAAATAGGGCGGGGGGGGGGAGTCAATTCAAACAATTTTCTCATGTCACGAGAGAATGAGAGGCATGTGCACTAACCCAACCAGACTTACGATAAACCTATGAAAATAAATAAGCTTGACCCTATTCTGGTCCTTATCATTCAATCCTTTGTTCAAACAGGAATGTGGAATGCTGGTCACCTGGTGACTGGCCCATTTGGGCATCGATCGGACATAATGGCAAAGAATGAGGCTAGGCTAGCCCGGGCCTGGCCAAAGATGCGGGTACAGTGATAGCAGATCATGTTGCATAACAGTAGCCCCCCTTCAGCAAAATGATTAAATTCCACCCTCCGCCGCAGTCATTATCGACACAACTATACAGCTCGGAAAAACGCCAATAAGCATCAGGCTCATTGGGTTGATCCGCCTCCTCTCTGCATGCATAAGTGGCCTGCCTTCGCATGCATAAACCTCAGCAACAAATTAGTGAAGCATGCACATGGCGAATCTTAGAGCCTTGAGGTTGAATACGATTACATTCACCCAGCAACAAACCCACTCATCAAGGAAAAAAGTACTGCACCAAATCAACCAATCAAATTACATCTCCGGAACATCCTGCTGGTTCCCATAGGGCGGGCCGGATGAAATCGACAGGCAGATGCTCTAACCAGCAGAGGTCACCGAGGGTCAAGCGGCTCCATTATGAGAGGACAAGAGGGGGTGTTTGTTCACGACCCTTTAGCTTCTGAGCCGCGGTGGGCTTAGAAAGGAATGGATCCAAGCTATTTAAGCCCCTGGGCTACAAGCGAGACTACACAACAACGCCTGTTCCGCTCATAAAAGTGTCTGGGGGGGGGGAGATCAGTCCATATCCAATTAGAGATTGGCAATAGCCAAATGAGCCGCACCAGCCCAAAGAAAAAGACAGGGTTTTTCTTTCTTCAAAGAGGGAGGACTGCATGACTCATGAAAAACGAGGAAGCCGCGTGAGGAGCCGGGTAGAGAAAGGAGTACTTAATGACCAAGACGTCTGAGGACATCACATGGCTGAGTGTACGCCCGGTTTTCCAGCAGCAAGGCGCGGAGCGGGCCCCTCTTTTTGGCTCTCATTTACCGTGTTATTAATAGTCGCGGCGCGGTGGTAATGGCAGTGCTCACCTCCATGATGTAAAATGTCACGATAATGATAAAGAACACGCCCACACGTTTCCAGGGAGGCCGTCGTGGTCCACGCGAGCAGACCGCAGGGCTCACTGCTGCCGACGCACACGCACCCCTCCATTACCGGGAGGAGTGCCGCGCCGAGTTCAGGAGGAAATATTAGGATTGCTTGGGCGGAAACTCTCAGACAGAAAGTGCAACACAATATCACAGCTTCGAAACGGCCAAGATCTTATTTTGTGGCGTGTTCCTTGTTTTTACTGAATAGTTCCCCCATTGTGTTCCCGCCATACATATATCTTTTATCCATGCAAAATGTCATTGTACCGGATATAATGAGAATATATCATTCATTCAGACTACTTTAAACAGACGTGTGTAAAACAGGAGATATGTTTTATCGTCTCTCCTCAGTAGACCAGCCGGTTTGGATTCCTACTGTTCGGTCAGACGATTCAAGTGGAAAAGAAGGGAGAATGAGAGTTCAGAACTCTGCAAAGCGACAGCCGCTTCCCCACAGGGCTATACCATCAACACAGAGGCTGAGGGTCGTGGGACCGCACTACCCTTAGACACACAGAGCCCATTATCGGGCCGAGATGGAATGCAGGCAGAAGTTAGCCTGATGCCACACAACATGTGTCCGACAGAGCCCTCCCCCCCCCCCCATCCCTACGTTCCCCAGCGGTGACGTGATCACGCAGGCTATCCACACACGTACACACGCGCTCACACAAACACCAGTTGTTCAACTACAAATTGGATTAGTGTGTTGTTTCCCCCTTATAGTGAGTCACGTCTTCCTTTTCCCTCCCCCCCACGGAGAGCCAGTCTTAACCCCAACATATCAGACACAGCCTCCCACCCCCCCCCCCTCCAGACCAGCCAATAGAGCTCCTGTTGCAAAACCACTAAAGTTGGGAGGGGAAGGTGAAAGAAGTGCCAAAGCTACTAATCCTACGGGTATTGAGTGTCTGGGCTAGGCTGCAGTGAGGGGGGGAGGGGGTCTATACTTCATGTAAGCCTAGTCACTTCCAATGGGACAGTTCAGGAGGTTCCGGAATTCCTGCTCAAATGGAGTAGAGGGGCGAGCGACGGGAGTCTATAAAACACGCTGTCCTGTTGTTTTGCTTCCAGCGCCGTTCCAACGTGGACACGGAGGGAGAAGGGGGAGGGCAGGGAGTCGGGTTCTCCGAAGATGGCTGAATGTCAGCTGCTATTATTAGCCCCACACACACACACACACACACACACACACACACACACACACACACACACACACACACACACACACACACACACACACACACACACACACACACACACACACACACACACACACACACACACACACACACACCTCAAAGTTCATCAACCTCTGACTGAGCCTTTGTGAGGAATAACCTTTACCAAAAATAAAACTCTCCCGACACACTGGTGAGCTCACCCTGGCCAGACTACTCAAACTTTAAAACATTCAGCCTTATGGGATAAGCAACGGGGACATTTGTTCAGACGTCACCTGCTGACCGATAAGCATCAATATTGCAGGACTTTCCCAGGTTGCTACAAGTTGAGTGAGCAGAAACCGGTGCTTTGCATAATCTCTTGGATAGCGTTGAAATCTACACACTCAACTGTGCACTAATGGCATCTCCGTCGTCCTGCTTGTGCAGTCGAGGAGGGACAAAGCCATGGGCACTTCAATAGGGGCTTTAGTTATATCACACAGAAACCAAATGGGTGGTTAAAACTATGGACAAATTCAAGATAGACCACAAAAGTCTTAAAGCAATCTTTAGACACAGTAAACACTTCCAATTGACACAAATCATAGGCCTCAACACAGCCACCCCTCTACAACAAGATCCTGCCTGAGGACGAGAGAGGTTAAGAAAGGATTTTCCCATTGCAGGAGTACACTCCGAACCAAGGAAATCCAGGCCGTTTGAGGGTTTTGAAGCCGGCCTGGGTGGCATGGAGATCAGGTTGAGCTCTAGAGCTCGAGCAGCTCTCCTCCTGTGCCGGGAAGAAAGTGGTGGAACAGGGACTTTCTGGGCGACACGGAAACACAATACGAGGCATAGAGAGACGTAGAAAGCGAAGACAATACGGAGGGGATTGTAAAATACAAAAGCCCACACACATTATCCAACTGTGGCCTGGCCAGCGACCCACTTGGCTCTCTCTACGAGCTGACTGAAGAAGAGATGCATACTGAATGTGACTGAATGACTTCGTAACCCGACTCCAACCAGTATTTCCATTATATGTAAAGCAGAGTGGGATGTAAAAAAAAGAAAATAGCCAGGCCAGACTGCCACCACCAAAAGAAGTTTGGGGTTTGACTTGACGGCGCCACACAGCTCGAACGTGTCCGCAGCGGTTTGCTTTTCCTGACGTGATGCGCTTCATGTTCCGAGGTCTTTCGCTGGGGTTTCCCCGTTCCCCTGCTGGCCAGCAAAGCATCCACGCCAAGAGAGATGATATGACTCCGGGAAGGGAGTGATTTGGACACGTAGGTCCCGTTTAGGAAGAGCTTCTTTTTCAATAATAAAAGAAAGAGCAAACCTCAAAGAGCTTTGATTGAGCGTGTGCAGTGTGAGGGTGCCAGAACGGCCGGTGACCCCAAGCAATCTGGAGGCGGACTTTGTTTACCCGGGCCGGGCGCCAGGCGACTGAATCAACATGACAAGACTGGGGGTCGGAGTGGTGGTGGAGGAAAGGGCTTATCTTGCCTGGAGATCAAACATCGCCGGCTCTCAAATGGGGCGGGAGTGAGAGGGCCGAGTAATGAGCCAGCAAATGCACCTTAACGTACCACCGATAAACCTCATGGAACTTCTGCCCAAACAAAACCAACAAACAAACCACTAAAGCCTTTTGCGTGTGGCAGCAAGTCCCACAAGGACTTGCTGGACTACATCCAGAGAAGAACTCGCCAGACGACGTCTCCAAGGCTAAACCCAAGAGCTACCCAAGAGCTAAACCCAATGAAGCAGCCTTTTCGGGATTCAAATGTATGAATACCAGGATAGCTGGGGAAAACAGGTCTGTGCGGTTAAGACCGTCCTTGCATTAGCCCTCTTTTGAACGTGATCCCCAGCATTGTTTAACAAACCCATCTCACAAAGATACAAAGGCGGGAGTCCATTCTGGCCCCGCCCTACACCAGTGAGCAGGTGGGCTGCATGTGCAGTAAATGTGTACCTAGCACATCCTCCATCCATCAATGGGAACAATGCGGGACACATGGTGGCACCAGGAGAGCCCAGGGTACGAGGCGTCCGCCTGCAGCACCAGCTGTGTTTGCCTTACCAATAGGCGCTCGGTTGTAAGTGGGACCTTATGGCTACTGGACTCGTGGAAGTAGCGGAGATCAATCACAATTACTATTGTTGTTTTGCCTGACTTGTAAGTGTGCGCTCCGAGCCGAGAGAGAACATTGATTTGATTGTCTTTCACATCAATGCAGGCGTTTGGTCGTCTTGTGTCACGGCACTACACGTGCTGAACATTTTCACTTTAAAAAGGAATTACACAGATGCATAGTGACTTGTGTTTTTTGGGGGTTTTAAGTGCATACCCACGTGAATAGCATGCAGCATGTCAAGCGTGACGCAACTTCACTCCGTCCGGCTCTTGCTCATAATCAAAGGCTCGTCAGGGATAAGCAAAGAGGAGATAATGTACCAAGGAGAATTTGCTTTGAGCATAAAGGATCAGACAGACACACAGACACGCATCCCTAGGCTACAAAATAATAATAATAATAATAATAATAATAATGCTTCTTGCTTGTCAAAATGCCAGGCGTCATGATGATCAACGGAGGCGCAGGGAGAATAATAATATTCTATTCCATTCCATTGTTCATACATCTGAATTAACGTACTGTGGGGTGTCCACCCAACAACTCATCAATCATGTGAATTCTGCTGAGGCCGCACCTTTACCAGACTGAATTATTGTACATTGTCAGCCATTCACGATTATTGCATCCGGCGAAATTGTTACCATGGGTACCGTTAATGTCCCGTCTCCTAGTAACCGTGTGATTTATACGGCCCGATGATGGTAATGCTCATTGCCCCGGTTAGCGCACGTCTGTTAGCCTACACACATGTGCCTGGTGCATGGAAGACCTCCGGGGTCTATGTGCCGACCGGTCGCTTGGCGGGGGGGGTAACAGGAGCCCAACCCATGAAACCCAGCAGCCTGGCAGCGCTCCAACGCCTCCCTTCCTCCCCCTGTTCACCTGCTCTCTCTGCAATCTCTCGCTTGGTAGGGCTGCTGCTGGCCGGTGAATGGGGCCTGTCGGTTAAGCTCACCTCTGCCATTTAATCTTTGTTTTCTGCACTGAACCACACAGGGCGTTCGGCGATACGTGACCCCCCCCCCCTCAAAGGAAACACAATTTAATTAGGACCAGAGCATTAATCTCCATGCACAGCCCGCCCGGGTTTGTAAAGGGGTGACTACAGGCTGAACGTGCGTGAGCATATCAGCTCCGTCACAAACAGGGTCCAGGCTTCGCCTTCGGGCAGGAGCGGGGTTTTCTGTTTTTGTGCAGCAAAGCACATCAGCTGTCTTGTGTGGTTCAGATTAGTGCCGCTCACTGAACAAATAAAAGTGGATGTTCTTCTAAATTCACAACCGATGAATTATGCAGTATGGACTCCTTTGGCGGCTTTTTCTGGGGTTCAATATATCTTTGTTTCTGGCCCAGGAGCCGCTATAAACAGACAAAAG
This sequence comes from Gadus macrocephalus, assembly GCF_031168955.1. Taxonomy (NCBI): domain Eukaryota; kingdom Metazoa; phylum Chordata; class Actinopteri; order Gadiformes; family Gadidae; genus Gadus; species Gadus macrocephalus. The sequence continues at coordinate 8,702,561 of NC_082386.1, forward strand.
TACAGGAGCAGAAGTGGCCTCACCAAAACGTGTGCCAGCAGGGCATGCTGGATAACGGTAAATCTCAGAATTCACTGACACACACACACAGACACACACACTGACACACAGACACACACTGTGGTTGCCAGTGAGAAGTAGAGGCGGCCAGGAGGCTGTCAGCAGCCCGGCTTTGCCTTCACCTTCTTTTTATAGACGCTACTCCAGACATCGCCGCCCATAGTGCCATAAGCACACTCCAAACAACCAAAAATACAATCCCAGCCACAGCTGTAACAAAATAGAAACACACAAACAGCCGTCGGCCTGACTAGATAGACGGTAGGCTAGCAGGAAAACTTGAGCATGGTGAAAGAACCTGAGGAACTAATAATGAAAATAATAGAAACTGCATCATAGACAAAACAAAGAACAATACTGTAAGAAATCTACAGCCCAGTCGAGACAGCGCTGCAGACTACGGCTAGCGGAGGCTGGTGGGACAACAGTGCAGTGCCTAGTCAGCGATGTGGACCCCCCCCCCTCTGCAGAACCTCTCCACCTAGAGACATTATAAAAGCCTTGTTCCCTACTTACGGAATGTGACAATGAGCCCAGATGTTATCCTTGGCTGATCCCACGCATGCGCCACCTTATATGGAGAATAATGTGCCGGAGAGAAGACATGAAACATTGGCGTTTCTCCGCTAGTGCGCTTGCACTTCAGAATTAACGATGACAGATATTACCGCACTGTTTTCACACAGGGCCGGGGAGCAGAACAATTCGAGGCCCCTGACTGTACTTGGCTTGTAGTCACACAATACAGAGAAACATAACTTTCCCTTCAACTTAAATGTATTTGCTTATCCAAATGTCTCTGATGGCCATGAATGATGTTAAGCAACATGAACCAAATAATAAACTGTTATCTGTTGCCAACTGATTAAAGTTACGAAAGACCCTCACGCAGAATTAGAGGTGTGATGATTTGCAGAACTGTAATTATTAACAATTTCCCTGAGAGGAGCATCATCAGAGTCAACACCGAACGTATTGTGCCACTGGTAAACAAACTTAAATAGACAGCCAAAAGGCAACATCCACACGAGAAGGTAAACGTACGCTATCTGCTTACTGACAAACTCTGGGCAGTCTAGTCGGCTCATAGTCTTTCCCCCCTCAAGCCCTCATCTCAGCCGAGTCAGAAAACAAAGCATTGAAAAGAGAACGTTCCTCGTGGTCGTGCATTTTGAAGGAGAATAGGAGGCAGAACCACAGAGACCAAGGCATGTATGCTGCTGCATGCCCTCCAACCGACCCTGATAGAAGCAGTTGTTTTCAAAGAACAGGGCTCACATATTGGAGGCAAAACGGGCCGGTCATTACATCATCCCCAGCCAAACAAAACATACCCCTCTATTCATATAAATAAACAGCACACATACTTGTGCAGACCTCTTCAACTATTCCTTGCCTTCTTTGCAAAACAAAAATGATCATTGTTCCAGAATCTTTAATAATGGCTATTGCCATTGTATGCTTTATACACTGCAGTGTTGACAGAGTTGTAAAAGTTAATCTTGTTCCTAAAGTACTGTCTGTAATCACGAATTATACCCAGGCTCTAAACAGTCCTTAGACTGATAAATGACCAGGCTGGCCGGGTACTCGCCAGGTCAAACATTAGCTTGTGATTTTATTAGGGGGTGTCGGGCAAGAAGAACCGTCAAAATTGTATTTCAGGGCGGGGCTGGTGGTTACCAGGGAACGGGGCACTGGAAGCCAAAAGGCATGCCATGGTCCTTCCTCCCTGTTTCCCGGACTCTTGTTTGCTCTCGCCAGGCCCTTAACCCCAGGGGGTTCCTGGGGCCCTTTTGTTGTCTCTGTGTAGCAAGAGAGGCCCTCCACCTTAGCAGACAGCTACAGCACTCCCACCAACACACAGCAAAAGGAGGCCCAGGAGTTAAATCACCCCTTAAGTAACATCAGCAGAACACACCCCAACATTTACTGGAACGTCCATTACTGCACTTCTCCAGACTCATAAATCTGTATTAAAAAAGGAGTACAATAACAACCTGCCTATCACTGCTGCGTACAACGTGTTGGACATCTATACACTATTAATGAGTTTCACTAGGTGTACTACTTGCATTGATCCATTGTGTCAGTACCAGAATGAAAACTAAATTATTCAACACTGGCGCGCTTTGAATTAGTATCCTCAAAGGGAGGTTGGAGTTATGTGATATTATGATGGACGTCCGTAGACGGAGGAAGGGCACATTACACAAAAAACATTAAAAAAAAACTTTACTAAGTAAAGTCTGAGAGATTTATGACCAGGGGTCATATTTAATGTCAGATGATAAGACTACAAAGGCGTTCATCTCGTCGCGGTCTATCTTTTCTTGAGTGAGGGGGACCCCCTTAAAATGCCTCGCTATTTGTTTTACAATAGGCCAGAGTGCACAGAGTTGTATGGGTATTCCAAGCTCATTAAAGCCGACCAGGTTATTTTCCATGCAATTTCATTCCAATTTGATCCTTCTTCTCACTTTTAAAAATTGCGTTAACGTGCACGCTCTGCTGCAACTTAATGGACATCGAAATACAATGAAATTCATTTGTTCATTCATACTAACTTTTGAGCTCCAGGAAAATATACAAAGCGAACGTTTTTAATACACGTTGTTAAAATACCTGTTTCAGAATTGACAACGCACACTGACAACATTCAGAATCCACACACACACACACACACGCACACACACGCACACACATGTAGAGACGCTTCTTTGATTTGACTAAAACAAGTTATACCGAGCGAGCACCTACCGGTTAACGTCCGTTTTCTGTCGACATCGCCAAGTTTGACTCGTTGTTTTCCAGTTTCTTTTGAATCCCGTGTATGTATTTCTGTAAGGTTTACGCGAATATTTTGGAGTAGAGCGGAGCGGTGTTCCCCGGACGCGGCGCCAGACCCTGTGGGCTCTTCCCAGACAATGTGGGGTTAAACTCCTCCTTCCAAAAGACTCAGGAATCACGGAGCCATTTGAATGTCCCGAGTGTAGATTCTTCTCAAATCTGGCGTTATTTTACCTTTAAAATATCGTTTTTATTTTATTTTATCTTAGTTAACTTTCCAGGGAAACCTAAATAATGTCCGTATACTTTTTTCATTTTTTTCTTAACTCTATAGTTTGTTTTTGCATCGTTTTTTTTTTTATCTCATTTGTTTTTTCTTATTTGTGTATGCTTCATGTGCTTTAGCAATGCAATTGTACATTTCACATGCCAATAAAGCCGTTTGAATTTAATTGAACTTAATTTGGAGAACCACAGATCTTTCAATCCAGGTCAACCTGTCCTGTACCTTCACAATGGTCAATCGAGTAAACATACTGATCAATCTCCTCCCGGCATTGTAATTCTTGTTGTGTTACATTCTGGTGCGTTGTGCATCTGATCTCCCAGCCCGGTCTAATCTGCATATCAGCCTCTTTTCAGGTGTTACCGGGCCTGAACAAAGATGCTATCTCTCTACATTGAATTAGTAGCAGCAGCCACATACTGTATCACCCTTCTAGCTCCACAGTAGACCTGTATCCTCCCCCCCTGCAGAGCCTTTAGCAGTAGGCTACACCTTGAGTAATGGCTCCTTAGCACGTAAGAGAGGATTGGCTATACTAGGGTGTCGAGTATAGCGTTTGAACATGGGTACAGTGTCTCTACTTTAATACTTTAGAGTCATGTTGTCATTTAGTCCTTCCGTAGTACACACAAGGGGAAATAGTTGACAACAAAACCTTCGCCATCAAGGCTTTGCTTGGAGTTAGCATTATCTCAGCGTAGCAAGTAGTAAGAAACAGGTGGAACGCAGGTTAAAAGAGATAGAAGACCCATAGTCTCCACTAGAACAGGCCCATATGGCTACCGCATACCAAAACAAGTTGAACTCTATTGTCTCTCAAGGATATAAAGTCATTCTACAATTTACAATTTACCAATCGACAATTGAATGACATACATTGGCTGCACTATTCAAAGGTTCAAGTAAACAAAATGCATCCAAACAGCTCGTTAATTCTGTCCCAAAGCCAATTCTGGACCTCTTTATTCGACTTGATCTCCAAGGCATTTGATGATTTGTGGGGGCCTGACTCACTAGGAGCCATTTTTGGATTCACGGTGGACAATATGCTGTTACGGCTGCCGTCTAATGTGCATGTGATGTTGAATGATTCACGGGTTGCGGCTCTTAATACGAGCCGGGTCGTAACAATGCCAAATCCGGGGGAGAGACAAATGGCCAGTGTATCAGGAATCTGTATCAGCCAAAAAAGGGATAGACATTTTGGAAAACTGAGGCTCTGCAAACATGCCGGGGAGGGAGCTGGCCGAAACCGTCCACGTGGGGAAGCTTAAATTGAAAATCAGTGGAAGCAGAAAAGCCTTTGATACAGCATGGGGACCTGTGCTGGATTACTGTAAAGATCAGAGAGTCTGAGAGCATGGAATTAAGTCAGGACTATTGATCCAGTAATAAAGTCGCCTGTGTGAATGTGTGCACTGTATTATATTTACTGATTCATTTTCCTTGTATTTTCCGACTTGTTTATGCTGCGTTATAGCTGTACCGTTCAATATTTATGTGAGCTGTCATCATGTAGTCGAAACGCATCTTTATGGCGCTGTTTCTTTGTGTATGTCTGTCATGTTTCGTTAAAAAATTTAGAAAACAGATGTACGCTGGCAACATAGCCAGTTATATCTTGCAATAAGAAAAACTGTAGAATAGTTTGGCACAGATCCAGCCAGTGTTATCTTGTCAAATTGAATATGGTGGAACAGTATTCTGGATAATTATGGACATATGGAGGGTGTGTGTGGGTGTGCCTTTCACCTGATAGCCCCCAGCAGCCCTGGCCACTGTGCCTCTCATTAGGGGGTTAATTAGATCAGACATCGGACATCCTGCTAACCATCAACCCCCATTGTCAGCCCGTGACAATAGAGCGGGATGACCCTGATCTGCTGCGGTCTTCTATGGTGTGTGTGTGTGTGTGTGTGTGTGTGTGTGTGTGTGTGTGTGTGTGTGTGTGTGTGTGTGTGTGTGTGTGTGTGTGTGTGCGCGCGTTGCGGTGAGGATGTGCCTAAGCAAGCCTAATGGCAGACCTATGCCTTAGGTGGCATACTATGTTGGGAAACACCATGGTAACGGCCGCTAGAAAAGAAAAAAAAACGATAGTATGGTTCCAAAGAAAAAGGACGCGTCAACAGTTTAATCGCAATAGTGGTGGGGAGCAGAATGATGAATGGAAAAATAATCTAACCCAATGGCATGCTCAGCCAGCATTCCTCTCTTTCTGCTGATGCAGGAATACTATATGGACAGGTGACACACATATACGCACCTAATGAGATGACATACATTGTACACACATGGCAACACACACAGCGAGGTACTCGGATTCATTATTCTCTCTCTCTCTCTCTCTTTCTCTGTCTCTCTCTGTCTCTCTCTCTCTCCTTTGTGTCTCTCAATCGCATCCAGCCTATGCCTCACCTCGCTGCTTTGTTCTAGTCATAGTAGCCCCAGTACAACCAGGTCGTCATGGTAATTATACCAGCGTGTGTTCAAATGGAGAATGGTGGAGGGTGAAGGATGGCGGGTGAGGGGAGAGTGTGTGAGGTGGGTGGGGTGTAGGTAGTGACTGCTAAGTGATTTCTCACCCTTCTCGGGGAGAGGCTGTCTTTTGTACAGTTGCGATCCGATCCCAGTCTCTCATTACCGGTGATGCTCGGTGCTAGCCTGTTCGATGCGTAAATCCGTCCGCGCTCAGTTGTCATGTGTGCTCCTTTCTTAGCCAGCGTTGCGGCGGCCTTCCCAGTGGACGGTAGAAGGAGCCCTCACATGCAAGGCTTTTGTGTCACAGGCTGAGGTGAGACAGGCTTTGTGGCCCAGAGTGAAAAAGGCTTTTGTAGAGTGATACAGGCTTAATGCAGACTTGGTCTAATACAGTGAGACAGGATTGGTGTAATACAGTGAGACAGGCGTTTGTCTACTACAATAGGATATATATTGGTGTAACACAGTGAGACAGGTTTTGGTTTAATACAATGAGACAGGCTCTCTCTTCTTCAGTAAGACAGGGTAGGTCTAATGCAGTGAGACGGGCTGTCTTGTACAGTAAGACCGGCTTGCTATAACAGAGTGAGTCAGGCTCTGTCTTCTATAGCAAGACAGGCTTAGTATAACAAAGAGAGACAATGAGACATGCTTAATCTAATACAGTGAGACAGGCAGTCTTGTACAGTAAGACAGGCTTGGTTTAACACAGTGAGACAGGCTGTCTTCTGCAGTAAGACAGGCTTGGTATAACACAGTGAGAGAACCCCCTTCTCCTCCGTCTCTCTGAGCCCAGGTCAGACTGTGGCTGTAGGTGTGTTGTGGTTGCCGAGAAGATAGCCAGGTTGTTTTTTTTGCCTGCTTTTCACGTGGCTTCATTTTTAATCCCAAGGACAGGGTTGTTTAAAGGTGTGTTTTTGTGTGTGTGTGTGTGTGTGTGTGTGTGTGTGTGTGTGTGTGTGTGTGTGTGTGTGTGTGTGTGTGTGTGTGGGTGGGTGGGTGGGTGGGTGGGTGGGTGGGTGGGTGGGTGTGTGTGTGATAGGAGGAGGATGGGGGCCGGGAGGGGCAGGGGTGGGGTGGCAGGACTATAATCAGACCCTACCACACCCAGGACAACTGAGCACTTGTTTCCAAAGAGGTGCAGACACAGAAGCATGTTCGCCTGCAGACAGCCACAAAGAGCTCTCTGTCGTCTCTCTCTCTCTCTCTCTCTCTCTCTCTCTCTCTCTCTCTCTCTCTCTCTCTCTCTCTCTCTCTCTCTCTCTCTCTCTCTCTCTCTCTCTCTCTCTCTCTCTCTCTCTCTCCCCCCACTAGCTAGCCCACCATCTCCCTCTATGAACCCCCGGCGGGGGGGGGGGGATGACGTTTTTGGAGGCGGTGTTCTTTAATTGAACAAGACGGTGACTGATCTTCAGTGATCGGCGTGTACAGGATCCTGAGGGCCCCACTAATGACAAATCAATGACGACAAAGAGGCATGGGCCCTGTTTGCCACAGCGGTCGTCTCCTCTGAACCCTGTCACGAGGTCCACTCAGCGACGGCCAGGGACAGCTCTCCAGCACTCATTCACATCCGCACTCTGCCCGATCAATGCTGATATTTACGGTTGATATCTATGGGTTTGTAAGTCGCTGTGGATAAAAGCGTCTGCTAAATGCCCTAAATGTAAATGTTTGTCTCATGTTTTATCATGCTAGACATAGATTGATGGCCCATCGTACTTGAGTCGTACCTCAAAGAAATTGTGTGTGTAGAGTGTGTGGAGGACGGCTGGTTGAAGCAGCCTCACCTGGCCCAGAGTCAGGCTGATTGGACTCTGGGTCTGGGTGAGGCTGCACACCAGTTGCACATTGAGCAATCAAACCAGCCTTCTCCACCCACACTCAGGGAGAGATCTCCTTTTTATCATTATCTGCAAACAGTTCAATAAACAGGCTTCCAACACAAATACTCAAACGCTTCCTTGTCTGGAGGAGCCCAGTAAGAGTCAGCAGTGGGGAGTAGCAGCCACCTGGATGGCGTGTAGCGTGAGACATTGTTACACCTCACAGCAGGGGGTTGAGAACCAACACACCCAACAGAAGGTGTGTTTGTGGCAGTTAAGCTTTATGCTGTTATTTGTCAATGCAAATAAGAATATTTGAGTGAGAAAACGAATTACATTTGCATGTAAAATCACAGTAATACTTATAATAATAACAATACAAAGATGTCCGATATCCTGACCCTGTCACCACAGCCAAGGGGAATCTATAAAAGAATCGATATAAATGAAATGTCAAAAACAAAACATAAGATATATGGCTTCCACACACACAGGAGCCATGCATGGGTGACCTAAACCATGTCGCCTGAGCAAGTGAAATGCTGCGTGTCGTGTAACGCAGAGGTTCTAACGGAAACCCCCGGGCTCCACCGCAGGCCGGAGGTAACGCCTTTACGCTCGGGCTGACGCATTAGCTTCCTCCCCGCAAGGTCTCATCGCCACGACGACGTGGGAAACTACGCGTGATGATGGATCAGCCTCGTCCACGCCGGGCCCCATCTCTCAGCGACCCACGGCCTGTCTGCAGCTCTACGCACCATTACAGCCGGGAGGGCGAGAGAGAGGAGGTGTGGATGTGTGTTGGAGGGCGGGAGAGAGAGAGAGAATGAGAGAGAGAGAGAGAGAGAGGAAAAGAGTGAGAGCCAAGGAGAGGGAGAGAGAGAGAGATCAAAATAAGACCACATGGGGTTTGCTTGAGGGAGAAAGCGAGTGAGAGAGAGGGAATATGGATGGAATAAAGGGGAACTGTGTTGTTCTCCACGGGGGACAAAAAACACTGAACATCCATGTGAACGAGCAGAGAAAGAGCCTTGTAAGGTGTTATTACTGTACTTACAAGGCTCTGCAAAGGCTTTCACACACCACCCTGGTGACGCAGAGCCACCAACAGGTTTCACTTAGCACACTCCCCCAAGTACAGAGCACGGAGAGACGCATGGCTGTGCCTAGAGTGGCCTCAACTCACCTCAAACAACCCATTCACCAGGTCTACATTTGTTCAGAAACCAAGAAATGATGCTCGATAATATATCCGTCTATCAGGGCTCTAAACATAAAATATATAACCCTGGATGTTGGAGTACATTTTAGGTGAGGTAGCCTACTAGACTGATCTACCTAAACACAATTCATTGTGGACAGATTATATTTGGTCTCTACAATAAAACCTGTATATATATATTGGCACGTATCCATTCCAGTAGATGGGAAAACTCAATGGAAAGATGACGTTCCAAGATCGGGCATGAGCATTGTGTTCCACATCAGATGGTCCAACCCTCTCTGCCACCTGGTTCAAAGGAGAACGAAACCGTCAGCAGAAACAGGTTGGAGCACCAGACAGGACCGAGCGTTCTCAAACAAGCCCCATTGTATAACCGTGGCAGCCCAGTTGTACCGCAAAAAGAACCCAACCCCTCTGTTGAACCGTAACTCTGTGCAGGGCGACAGACGTATCGATATGACATATAAAAGAACAGGCTTTAGTATAGTCCAGAAATGTAACTGGGTGATTCATTAAGGGGCCGGTAATCCTATCAATACAACATGCTTCCTCTGTCGAGTCGACTTGTTCCGTTGATGCTGCAAACAACAAAACCATATCTGACGAGGAGGTGTCCAATATAGCCCTTTTCCGGTAATGGATTTTCTCAATATCACCTAGCTCAACTGTAGCCAATTTCCTGACTTAACTTGTCACCCGAAACGCCCTGTCTGCGAAAGATAACCCGCATGAGAGACTCTGCACACAGGGGGATGTCTACTGTGACAGGCAAGAAAATTGCCTCCTAAAAAAAAAGAGGTAACAACAGCAACCAGGAACCAGTCATCTGTCTGCCACCGGAGTACCAGACACAGACACAAGGGTATCCCAGGTGACGGCTGTCCAAGAGGACAGCGTGAAAAGACGAGGGACTGGGCTGAGGACAGGACAGTGGGGTCCACCCAAACAGTGAATCTGATTGGGTGATCCAGGCGTGATATCAGCTCTAAGAAGTGCCAGAGACGTCACACGTTACAACCTCTTCATGTGAATGTGGGTCACGTCTGACAATGACCAAGGTGAGAGTTTGTAGGTGGCTGAATATATCCCGAAAGAGAACGGGAAGCTGTCCAAGTTTTTGGCTCATGAAACAAGGATGGAGAAAGGCGTAAAGGAGGGCTTGGGTCAGGCTGAGGATGAAGAAATTACAATCCTCGTCTCCTCTTTTACCTATGGAATAGCGTGACTCTTCAAAGCCCTTAATGTCACATGGCGTACCAGGTCACATGACCACTTTGCTAGCAAACAACCGGCCATGGAGAACTTAACAAGAACTACCTAAAACTAGGTCTGATTCCAATAAAGGTAAATGCTGTTATTCACTTAAGGCCAGACAGGGATTTGTACTGCAGCGGGATATCTTATGAAAGGACTAATGAATAGCCTGGTCTTAATGCCACGTTTGAATCAGAGAATGAGGGATTGAATTATTGACTTACATTTTTATTGAAAACAGTCGCTACAAACCGATAACAAAGTAATTCATTCGAGTCATTCTAGGCAAGTGAGCGGTAACACACTATGTGCAACTCTATCTTCATAAGCTTCCACGCTTCAAGCAGAAACTTGTGTCAGTCCCAGCACTGTTTTTGAACACAACCATGGCCCTCTCTAACGTCTCCCATTAGCAGTGAGATAGTCCCCCCATCGAATAAGAGCTCTAAACAGCCTGTAAAACGTATTTCTTTTAGTTTTTCTGAAGGCTAAGCGTTCTTTCACACCGATGCCGAGTGCTGCTGATAAACCCACCTTGTTAAATGCTGAGGAACTGTAAGTCTTTTCATTTCACTTCCCCTAATGAGGAGCACACCCTCTCCTCTCTGGCGACCGTTTCCCACAACAACATCAGCCTCGCTAACTGGTTGCCATGTAACAGAAAACGCTGTCCCGACATAGCCTGGCCCAGTTCGGCCGTAAAAAAACAGTCGTTAATGAATGACCAACCAGGACTTGTTAAAGGTGGGAAATACGATACACCCCCACCCTACCTTGCACAGCTAAACACACACACACACACACACACACATACACACACGCATACACACACACCAACTGATTTGTTTGCAAGGAGCCTGAGAATGTGTGGAAGTTTGTGATGTGTGTAGGGTTTTGTGAGGAGAGAGCAGGGGAACACTTCAAGTTTCACTTTAAGTGTTCCACTACTGAGCTGGATACAGATTAATAATGATGATGTGCGTGTATGAGTGCGTGTGTGTGTGTGTGTGTGTGTGTGTCCGTGGCCGTGTGTGTGTGCGTTTGTAAGTGTGTGTATTCAGGTCATGCAAATGCAAACAGTCATGCAAACAATGTGCCTATAAAATGTGAATGAGCTATCTAGTAATTCCGTTTAAGTTTATCTCTAAACTTTATAAGGCAACTGTTAAGGGGAAGGGAAGAACAGTGACAGAGAATATAATCACACCTAGATGTTTTAGGAAATGTTCTAGAATAGCTCTGGAGGAAGACTAATATAAAAAATATTTGAATCTGTTAAGGGGTGAGTAGTAAGACCAACACTCCAACACTCATTTTTGTAATTCCATGTCAACATACTCGACAAGAATCAAAAGCTTTGTCCCAAAGCCCATGTGTGTGATTCGCAGTTAGCCTATTTAGCTCATAAACGCTAAATAGCTGGTCACATGTTAGACGCATTCATTTAGGCTGTGGAATCGGATTAGCCCTCCCAGTGGAAGGTGAGTGTGTGTGTGTGTGAGTTTGTGTCTATTTAAAAGTGTGCGCAAAATGGAAGCATGTGTGTGTGTGTTAGCTGATAACACAGTGATTATGTGAAGTCTAAAAGTCTCCTTCAGAAGGGCACAGTAGGTACCTTACTCTGACTGTGTGTGGGATAATCTGTCCCACCTTTCTTGGCAGCAGTTATAAACTCTATGTGTGTGTGTGAGTGCATCGGGGGGTTTTACTGCAGTGGGCGCACCGTTCATATGCGCATGCATGTGTGTGTGTGGCTGTCTGTGCGCAGGTTTGTGTGTCTGTGTGTGTGCGTATGTGCACACGTGTGTGTGTGTGTGTCCATGTGCGCACATGCGTGCGTCTGCATGTGTGTGCGCACGTTTGCCTATGTGTGTGTGTGTGTGTGTGTGTGAATGAAAGATATAGGATGAGTGGAGCCGAGGCAGACTGGTTTCAGTCTCTGAGGAACAAATTCATCCAGCTGTTTCTCTTTTCTCACAAACCCCACCACCTCCCCTCCAACTTCCCCCAGAGGACCCCCTACCCCCCTTCCCCAGCACCACCACCACCAGCATAATCCATCTGACAAACAGCCACAGTCTCATGTTGTCTGGCCCAGGATAGCCTTTCACCCCCCCCCCCCCCCTCCCCCGGTGCTATAGGTGAGGTGTGTTGGGGTTGGAGTGGACATGGATGTGTGTGTGTGTGTGTGTGTGTGTGTGTGTGTGTGTGTGTGTGTGTGTGTGTGTGTGTGTGTGTGTGAACATCCGCTCAGTTCATGCTTCTCATTTCCCTGCACTCACCTCGCCCCTCCCCCTCCCAGACAAGGTGTCTCATTAGAGACAACATGAGGTCAACATGTACGTGTGTGTGTGTGTGTGTGTGTGTGTGTGTGTGTGTGTGTGTGTGTGTGTGTGTGTGTGTGTTGATGTGTGTACATGTGTCTCTATGTGCAAAATAGCGCCACCCCCCCCCTGAAATAAAACCTATATCCAGCAGCTCCCCACCCCCGCAGCAGCGAGTACCCCCTGCTCTATCGACCCACAGGCTCCATTACCCAGACGGCTCACCAGAGGACGTCTGGAAACACTACGCTCTGTTCAGATGGAAGGGGAAAACTAAAGGGAGAAGGGCTGGTCTCACAGCTGGGAGAAAAGGAGGGAGACACAGTGAAGAGAGAGAGACCTAGAACAGAGAGAGATAAAGAGACAGAGAGTCAGAGAGAGTCAAAGGGAAATATAAACAGACAAAGAGAGAGCGAGAGACAGAGGGAGAGAGAGAGAGAGAGAGAGAGAGAGAGAGAGAGAGAGAGAGAGAGAGAGAGAGAGAGAGAGGAGAGAGAGAGAGAGAGAGAGAGAGAGAGAGAGATACTGCATTGTCAGCACAGGGCAGGGCCCTGGCTAATTTATTATCCAATTCGTGGGTGGCGGTCTCCTTTACAAGCATAATTTTCCCGCCATGCAACTAGAGACAGAGCGAGCGAACGAGAGAGAGAGAGAGAGAGAGAGAGAGAGAGAGAGAGAGAGAGAGAGAGAGAGAGAGAGAGAGAGAGAGAGAGAGAGAGAGAGAGAGAGAGAGAGAGAGAGAGAGAGAGCGAGAGAGAGAGAGAGAGAGAGAGAGAGAGAGGGAGAGAGAGGAGGCTTTCCTTTGTGTCTTCTGAGCATAGCCCTCTCCTCCAGTGCTGAATGAAAGAGCAGCATATCCTTTTGCTTTATGGCAGGGACACGTGTGCAGCGGACGTGCTCCCCGTGTGACACTTCCACCGCAGACGTTCATCCCCCCAACCATAAACAATTAGCCGCTCAGATCTCAGACCCCCTCAACCGTAGGAGTGATGGGGGCGGGGCGGGAGATCACAGCCAGGAAGTCTGTTCCTTCTCCACTGAACAGATGAGTGGATCCATAACTAACTAAAGGAGGGGCTAAATCTTCCCCAGATACAGCCCCACCGTCGCCATGCCCACCACTGCCATTGTCGCAGAGCCTGCTGCAAAGAAAGACTCATCCACTGATCTGTATGCGTGTGTGTGTGTGTGTGTGTGTGTGTGTGTGTGTGTGTGTGTGTGTGTGTGTGTGTGTGTGTGTGTGTGTGTGTGTGTGTGTGTGTGTGTGTGTGTGTTTCTATGTGCGTCTTTGGTGTGCAAGCAGAACAGCAACTAAGCAGGCCGGCTTGTTAAACCATGATGTATTCCTCTCCAATTGGTGTGTGGAAGGAAACATTACTTTTGGTGGGAGGGTGTTTTGTCTGTGCATCTGTGTGCGTGTGCGTGTGCGTGTGCGTGTGTGTACCGGTACATGGATGTGACAGCTCAGGGACCCCAGATGCCTCCTAGCCATTAATAAACATGATCATGAATGTTTAATCCTCTGCTCAGTGGGTGGCTTGGGGAAGCCTCGTGGGTGATATTGACGAGGGCGTGCACGTGCACGTGCACAAACACACATACACAGAGAACACACGACAGATTGGACAGAAGGCATGGGGGTGGTTTGAAGTTTGCTCCACAGGGTTAAACACTAATGAGCTGGACATTGGATTTCTCTATGCGCTCGTGTGCTGTAGAAGGGGTGGGTGTCACTGGGGGGGGGGGGGGGGGGGGGTGATGGGTTTGGGAGGTGTGCTTAAGGATCACACTGTCCGAGCACGCTGAATCAAACGCTGACCTTTACGCGTGAGCTAGCATTTTGCTCACTGACACCAGCAGCGGTTTACCAATCCTGGTTTAATTCAGCAGCTAGTGTCCCTCCCTGCAGACCTGGCTGTAGTAGCTCGGCTAGCCGGCCTGGTGCTCTGTGTCCCCACGGTGTCGGAGTCTGAATTATCACCGCTGCTGCTAAAGGGTGGAATTTATGAGACAGGAGATTGACTTGGAAAATGTACGGTAATTTTTTGACGTTTTTACGCAATTTATTTTATCTGCCAAGCGACTGCAGGCGAAATGTTAACACAACGCTTGACTGTTCAACCTCATGGTATAAACTGCCAATTTCGATATTTTAGACGGGATCTTGTTTAATGATCAGACCACAAAATGTTATCGATGTAATTAACTTTAATTAATTCCATTTTATTCTCCTAATATGGAGCGCCGTTTGCAGTGCATCTCTACAGAGCATCTACTACTCTACCCCCCACCCAGCCCCCTAGACCAGAGAGCAGAAACACTTCAATAAATAAATTCGACAAAAGAGAGCAAAAGACTTGATCTCAGCAGGCATTGCAACTCAACGTCTCAATCTGGATTCATGACAAATTGCTGCCGATTCTTCTGAGGAACCACCGACCCTGCCTCCTCCCTCACCTACTCGCCGCCCCCTCCTTCCTCAGACCCCTTGAGACTGACGGGATTCGTTCTGAACGTGGGGCTGGGGGGGCTGTGGAGGATTCTTGATCTTTAAACGGGTCGCGTCTGCTCCACTTCCATCTCCTACATCTGAGTGACTCCTCCGCTCTCAGGAGGGGAGCGCGCGCTTCCGTCGCCGTCGTCGGGGTTGTAAACAGAAAGCCAGACTACACAGGAGGGCCTTCGGGGCTAATTGGCAGCTAACTGGTGCGCTAGGCTAACAAACTGCCTGAAAAAAGTGAACAACAAACACACCAAAAAGGGGGTCGTTGGCGCTGCAGGGTAAAGTCGGGGGGGATGTCGCGACGACGGATGAAGAACAGTGACGAGGGTGGGTGAGACGCGAAAGCACACTCACACCGTTTATGCGGGCGTAAACAAACACGCGTATAAAAGGATACAAGCTGTTAACACATGTATAAACACACGTTCACACAGACACAGGGATGATCTCCTGTGTGGAAACAATGACACTTTCTATGGTGGCTGATGAACCAGGTGTCACATCCCCAGGCCAGCAGTTTGAGTCAGCTCCGTAATTACAAGCTTCCACACAATGTCTTTCTTCTGCAAAACCCATGACGCACACACACAGGCACACACACACACACATTCACAGACACACACACACATACACACAAACTAGACGCAGTCAGACACAGAAGCACTCACTCATACACACACACGCACTCTCACACAGACAGACACACACACACACACACACACACACACACACACACACACACACACACACACACACACACACACACACACAGTCAGAGCAAAGTATTTTATTGGAAAACATGACTGCTTTTATCCAGATATACCCAGTGAGTCATGTGGTAATGATGATTTCATTGAGAGAAAGGGTACTGAACTATAACGACTGTGAAGAGGATTTATTTTGTTCTATAGGTTGCTCGGGAGCTCCCGCGGCCTACCTGACAGTTTTGCATAATTCTCTTCCAAAGTTCCCCAATTCCAAGGTCATTTTTCGCTGCGCTGTCAAAATGTTCCCTTGCAAGCTCAGCAATACTGCAGCACCACCTCTCCATGTACCCTGCCCCCCCCCCCCCACCGCCTCCCAACCCCGTCCTCTACCCTGCCTGAGTGTTGGTACATTTAATAAGCTCCCCTGTTGCAAAGATAATGCCCACACACACACACACACACACACACACACACACACACACACACACACACACACATACATACAACACAAACAGAATACAGCCCAGGGAGGAATGCACCCACCTAGTGTGTATGTACATGCGCGCAATGCACAGCGCCTTGAGAGTAGGTAGTCGAGTGGGAGATTGGTGTGTAAGCTTGGTTGTCGCCATGACTACCTCTCTCTTGCCCTCTCTCCCTCTCTCTTTTTTTCCAAGACTTTCCTGGTTTCTCTAACCTTCTCAAATCAGAGGGGACTGGGCGACACAGAGATTCAAGTAGGTTGAATCTTCCAAACTGAACACAAAATGATGTATCCCAGACAGGCAGGTGTTTAGTCAGAAGCTGGCATCACTTCTGGATTAGAACACGATACACATTAACATGTATAACAGCGTCCAACCAATCATGTATGGTAAGTCCTGAGTAAAGCCGGCAGCGGGGGAAGACACTGCAGATGAACATCTACCAGCTCCATGGAAGCTAAGTGGAAACACACTTGTGGTGTGTGTGAGCTTCATGTTTGCAGTGATGTGTTCCCTTCAGATTACATTGTAATATTGTTGACACGCTGTCAATATACACAAACCAGTGTGTATGTCTGTGGGTGTGGGTGGGGGCGTTGGCATTCAAACCCTGGCATGCAAAACTCTAACAAGCATACACACACAAACGCAAGCACACATACACAAACACACACACTGAATGGAAATATTTTCTGGCTTGGCAAGCTTCTTTTATCTTCAGACTGAGTTGTCGCGGAGTGATTGGGCCTTGAAAAATAAACATTATTTCACAGCAAATTTCATATTGCCTTAAAAAACAAAGATGAAATGCTTATTTCACGCAGTGCTAGCTTTGAACCAAAACAGGGCCCGGCGCTGGCGAGGGCAGAGAGGGGCTTTCATTAGGGTATTACCGAGTGAAACCATTCCTCCCACACACATAAAAAGACCAGACATAAAAGACGACAAGATTTATGTCTAGACACAGCGGCATTACGCTGGAGTGCATTCCGCACATCAGACCTGAAGCCCAACTCCACGGATCAATACGGTGTTCTGATCGTATTGGTTCCCTCTCCAGAGGCCCCGCCGCTGCCCGATGCCCAACAAAGAGGCGCCCTGCAGCCGACCTAACGCGGGTTCATATCTTCATCATCTTCATACCGCGCCACGGCAACAAAAATTCCAAACTTAATTGCTACCAAGGGTTCAAGGCTGCTGTGATGCCGACAAGGAAAACCCACTGAATGCCTTTATCGATCCTCCAGCCCTCCCTCCCCAAGGCCCTCGCTGGTGGAGGGGGGGGGAGCTGGGAGAGGAGAGGGGTGGCGGCGGCGGTGGTGGTAGTCAGGCAGCATTGGAGTCTGCGGAGTCTGATAAGCAAGGAGCCAGCGAGCCAGGAGCCTTTAGAGAGGAAGAGGGAAGGTGGTTGTGGGTGTTGGGGGTGGGATATGCACATTCTCACAGGGTTGAGTAATTACCCGCGCCGGGCTGCCGACTGGGAGCCGAGATAGGGAGTTCCTCTTCCTGCAAAGCGCGCTGGATGAAATATAGGCGGGGCGCGCAATCCCGCTAGCTCATGCGTGCGTGTGTGTGTGTCTGGGTGTTTGCCGCAGGCACGGCCTGTGTGCGTGCTTATCTCTATTGATCTTGACGGAGCATCACACCACCCTGTGCCAATATGTTAGCTGGGGTATTTTACCATCGCCGTTGGTGTGTGTGGTTGTTGGTATGCGGTTGTTGGTGTCTGTCCGTGGGTATCAGGTTGTGTTTCCTAACACAGGGACTAGATTAAGGAGGACGACCATAGGCCCCACTGCTTTAGATTCTGTGCAGACGCCATCCCATTAGTCACACTTTGATCTCCCATCAATCGTAAGGGTGGGTTTTGGTAATTCATATTTGATAATACCACCATGGCACAACGAACGAGAGCAACTGCTGCAATTTATCTTTCCTTTTTACTGTGAAGATTTGTTTGTAAAAACAAATGATGCCCATAATATTTTTCCACCTCGGCTCGCATCCATGTGTCTCAGTGAGAACAACAACACAGAAGGCAAGGGGCTGAACACTGCAGCTTCATGTCTCTGTCGCACTTTAGAAAAAAATAAACACATTCTGCAAATGAACCAGAGAGCATCTCCACTCTCTTCTCCATGGGGATGGTGCTGCTGTGGACTGTGACCCCGCACTGCCCCCTACAGGCCAGATGGCGTATTGCTTGTTCATTTCCAATCGACTTGGCCGTGGGCATGAGTTAGAGCATCAGTGTATAATAGCTTTTTTTCCTGTACCTTTCATTCGGAAAAACTACGTTTTACTGCAGCATTGTCTGAGACTAAATCATGAACGCCACTAATTCATAGCAAGAGCAAAATGTGAGAATGTAACCATTAAAACCAAACCGTGTAAATCTAAAATACCCATATATCAAGGAATCTCCCAGGGGGCAAAACTCCAAGGACGGAGACCATGATTCAATACCAAGACATTACGTTTTTCTTCCTCAACCTTCTTTTTTCCTCTTTCCCTTTTTACAAGACTTTCTTACCTCCCTCGAAGTCTGGTCTAATTAACTTCTTCACAACGGGGAACTCAACCACTCAACCAGCAGCCTAGCCCACAGAGTCCCTAATGATTACCTCCTGGGCCTGTCTGGCAATCACCAGATTTAATACTTCCATGGCCTTTTCCAGGTGGGGCTTTGATGCTAGTTAGCCATGCTGGGGTAATCCTGCACTGAAAGGTCAGCCTCCCTCTGCGGCCTCCCTCAGGGCTGTCTGGGGCCAGGGCCTTCATGGAAGGCAGGGCATCACACTGAGCTAGAGTAGACGCAGCCACTGGGAAAAGACCCACCAGGTAGTCTTTTCCATTCAAGATAATGTTTTTCCTTTTTTACTTGCTCTTTGCTTATGTAGGGTTGTTTATCAAAAGCGCCACACATGAAGCAAGTTCCAGCTGTGTTTCACCTTATATGATTTATATATCGAGGTAATACTGCCCTAATTGTTAATGTAAATATAATACAAGGCTTTTTTATATTTTTTATTTGCAGCCATTTTCTGAGATTATGAAGTACAAAGGAGAGACAAGTCCCTGGTCACACTGATGTTTGCTCGCGGTCTCCACGGGCCTCTATCAAGCCCACGTAGAGACCAATCAAAGCCGCGTTCCGCACGCAAATAAACAGCTGCAAGGGGTCTTGGCTGTGACAATACCAAGGGACCTTACAATAGCAGAATGATAAAGTACTGGAATGTTTTTTAATGCCAGTAAATAATCAAATATATACCATTGAAGTGAAACGGGGAGAGAGAGAAGGCGAAAGCGATGTCTACTATTGCTGTGGTTCATTAAAGTATGCATAATTAACGTTATGAGTGTCATCTGTGTTTTACCCACACACACACACACACACACACACACACACCACTTAATTTGTGCTTGTTCATCTACTATAGTAAACTGCTGCAGAGCAAGATAAAGCTCATACATCTAAAGAAGCACTTCATTAGCCTTAAGCCTGGTCCAGACGCAGCCAGCAGCCTCAGTGTGTGAACCTGCCCTGCTGACTAAGCACTGGGTGGGGGTCTCTGTCTGACCACACAGACAGCACCAGCCCCTGCTTCGGTTACTCTCGCCCTCATAACCCATAAACCTGGTCCCTCTCACCCACATACTTACACCACCGTCATTCCACTCTTTATCACTCGCTCATATACTAAGCTGATCTCTCTCACATTACTTTCCTAACCTTGCGCTCACACACTTAAAGGGGACATATTATACTACCAGGTGCGAGTGTGATTAGCCATTACAAGCCGTTTTGAAAATATGCAGCTTCTGACATCACAGGTGGGCGTGTCCACCTAGCTGTATGACTGATAGATAATCAACGTTTGCTACAGTCCACTGGGTAGGCTGGTAGACTGATCTATCCAGCACACATCTAGGTGGACACGCCCACCTGTGATGTCAGAAGCTGCACATTTTCAAAACGGCTTGTAATGGCTAATCACACTCGCACCTGGTAGTCTAATATGTCCCCTTTAATGAACCCTTTTCACAAAGGTGAAATCGAGGACAAACCCAGGTGTGGCTCATAAACACTAATTAAGGGTCTGCTCCTGCTACGCACTGGGCCTCGGTCGTGGACTGATGAACACACATCGACGACGGACCCTATTCACAGTGTGGGTGTAGCACACAATCTGAACATTAGGCAAGTAGCCTGGTGTTCAATTATTTTGTGAAAGCCCCAGCTATGATGATGAGTGTTATCTTTACTTGTTTATTTAGGTAACGGTGCCCGTGAATATAAACAGAGCCGGCCCAGTTAGTGTCATCGATGGCTAAAAGTGTAGCCTAACCCTGCTCTCAAGGATACTACGGCCAGTTTCTCACACCAATACTATCCCTCCCTCATCCGTACATAAATCGCACTCGTCTTCCTTCAACCATATGCTAACCCATTCTCACCCATATATTACAACTCTTATATACTTAACCCACTCTTCTACTAGCACCATATACCTACCCGTCTCACCCATAACCTAACCCTGATCTCGCCCATAATACCTTCCCCGCTCCCTCCTCGCCTATACACACCAACACGGCTCTCTTGCATGGGTCCGATTTGCTGATTAATTATTGAATTTGATTTAATTGGAAGAGGAAAGGCCTTTAGTTCTATAGAGTGGGGGGGGATGTAAGAAACGAACCTTTAACGACAGTATGTTTCATATTTATATATAGGAGGCGAGTGATCTACATGAATGTCACAGCTAAGTGGCTGAAAGGGTTGTAAATGGCAAACCTCTCACTCCATAGACTAAATATATATTACTCTGGCAAAGATATCATGAGGCTAGAATAAGAAGCAGACTCGAGTTAAAATGATTGTATGACTGGAACTAAGGATACCCATTTGTTTCGCTTCAGTTGTTCCTGAGGCATGTAGTCAAAGCCTGAATGTTTGCTGGGCATTACTGTAATAATCTGAATCCCAGCCCGCAGTGGGGTTTTATAGTCCTAGTGAAATGTGTTTACGGTCAGGCACGGTCACCATTATTAGAAAAGCAAGTAAAATAAAATGTAAGGAATTATAAAGTCCCGATTGCACCTTTATACTTTATTCAACAATACATCTCCTGTAGTGATCATTTGGTCTAACAGGACAGCAGACTAGGGTTTGCCCGCAGCGGGTCAACAGAAGACCAGCTTGCGGTGTGAAATGTTCAGGAGACAGAAAGGCTTTTTAAAAACATGGCTGCAGGCCTGCATGCACAGAGCTATGGAGTATAGGCGGTCTTGTTCTCTACTACAGGATAGTGCTGTACAAATGGCTACGGTTCACACCGGTTGTTTTGAGGGGGACAGGGATGGGGACGTGACAGGGGGCAGTGGTGTGTCTGTCCACACTGTGGTCTGGAACAGTTCAATATCACGCAGCAGTTCTGTGGCGGCTTCGTCATGAACACTACAACTCCACACAAAAACAAATGAAAGGCACAGCCCCGTCCCCAGAGAAAGAGAGCGGGGTGGGGGATGAACAAGCCAGAGTGGTTTGAAACTAAGCACTATATCCCGTGGTTTCATCCAAGCCTTGTGGATGGAGGATCAAGCAGCGATTTGAGCAACAACAACAACAACAGAAACGGCAAATAATCAAGGGTTGTTCGAAACAGTGAAGGACAAATCAAAACACTGAGAGTCTGTTAAGTGGGTCTTAGTTTTCCACTGGTCCTGGGTCAGAAAATACAGTCCTAAAGCAAGTGTTTAAACAAACAAAGCAGGTTTATTTCAAACTAAAACAATATGCACCCAACATCCACAACCCCCCCCCCCCCCCCAGAGATCCATGTCCCCATGTCTTTCCTCCAACGGGGCACGTTCGGTTTATGCTTTTTAAAATCCGGTGAAGTATATGAAACAAATCAAAGACATTTATTTGTAGCTGCGGGAGACACAACGATCATCGGCTTCCATCTTTTTAAGTGTATTTGTTCCCCCTCCCCCCGGTTCAAAAGCAGCTGTACCAGTATCACTGAATGTAGGCTATTGGTTTGGCTTTGGAAACAGGAAGCATTATAGGGCAGCACACAAAGCACTCATTTAAAACCTTGCAGCAGTGTTTTTAAAAAAGAAGAGCAGGGGGGAAACGGGGGGCAGCCAGTGTGGTTTCAAGTATCGTGGTTGGACTGAATTCAATCCAAAGCCAGGGTTACTTACTTTCTTCCATAGGAAGGCCAAACTGCCGCCGCCCCAATTACAATTAATACATTTGGGCTGAAAAATGATTAAAATTCATCAATGGTTGATTACTAAAAATGAATGTGGTGGCAATACAACTTAAAAAAGATGGGGAGGGGAGGGGGGAAGCATAAAATACAAAATGATCTCCCATTAAAATAGCGTGCCGTTTACTTAAAAACACAGGTATTTGTGAGAGATAGAATATTGTTATTGTTATCGTTTCTCGAGACGACAACGGATGTGTGCCGTGCCCCCGCCATGTCCCGTGTGGCGAGGGGGGTTGGGGGTGGGGGGGGGGGGGTGGTTTGCTGGACATGAGTGCAGAGAAGAAGAGACAACTTTACAAAATGATCTTTTACCTACTGAGTGATGATTATGTCCCCTCAGTGTCTGTGTCAGTGTCTAGCACTGGCTGACTCGCAGCTCCCTCCACCGCATCACTCTGTTCATTGTCTACGTGCTGAGGGGAGGCCAGCGGCCCCTTCTGCTGCTGCTCCGGCGGCGGCGGTGTCGGCGCTTCCTCCTCGGCGTCGTCGTCCTCCGGGTCGCTGGGGGCGTCCTCGGGGCTGGACCGCGGGCCGCCTGGGGAGATGACGAGGTTGGGGGAGTGGGACAGGGAAGGGGACGGCGCCCCCTGGTGCGAGATGTCGGGGGACGCCTCGGGCGTGGGGTCGGCCACGCAGAAGGGGTCCATGGCGAGCCCGTTGGCCCAGCGGGCCTGGGGCGGGGAGGCTCTCCCCGGGGGCGACGCCGGCGGGCTGCCGGGCTCGTCCTGCTCCTCCAGAGAGTCGGGGCTCTGACCGGGGGAGCCGGGGGCTGGTAGGCAGGCGTCCGGGGAGTGGTACGGCGAGATGGCGAGCGGGGAGGACGCCTCTGGGGGCGAGTCTACCTGAGGGGAGGCCGCTCGCTCCGGGGGCGACTGGACCGAATCTGGAGTAGGGGACCGTAGAGACGGAGGGGTCTGGGGCTGAGGGGTCACAGGCCTAGGGGACGCTGGCGCTGCCTCGGTGGCCGGGCTCAGGGCCTTGGTCTCTGCTGGCGACTGGGCTGGAGGGGGGGACTGGGCTGGGGAGTGGGCTGGGGCGGGGGACTGGGCTTGAGGTGGGGAATGGGCGGGGGCTGGGGAATGGGCTGGGGGAGGGGAAGGGGACCGGGCCAGGGGAGGGGACCGGGCCGGGGCGAGGGACTTGGCCTGGCAGAGAGTCTGAGGTGGGCTGGGGCTGTCAGCCCGGGGTGCGGCCAGGGCGCCCCGGTTCAGTGCCGGAGGGGGTGTCTTGGGGGGACTCCCGAGCAGTGAGGGGTTGAGCTGCGGGGGCAGAGGCAGCTTGCCAGGAGTCTGGGGAAGGAGCATGGACTGGAACCTCGTCTGGAGCTGGGGGTTGAGTTTGAGGGGCGCCAGCATCTTGCCCTGGTTCAGGGCCAGGTTGGGGTTGAGGGACGGGGTGGGGAGCAGGGGCGTCGGCAGGGGCAAGAGAGGCGTCCACCCCCCGCGCTCACGCTCCCTCTCTTTGTCCCGGTCCCGCTCGCGCTCCCTGGGGCGCTCGCGGCCCCGGTCTCTGGTGTCTCTCTCTCGGGTGTCTCTGGTGTCTCTGGTGTCTCTCTCCCTGTCCCGGTCCCGCTCCCGATCTCTGTCGCGGCCGTGGCGGTTCCCGTTCACCTCCCTCCTGAAGTCGAAGTCTCTTTCGTCTCGGTCACGCTGCCGGTCCCACGGGCGCCGGCGTTCGTCCAGGTCCTGGTGAAGGTCGCTCTCGAAGGGCGCGGCGGCCGCCGGGGGGGCGACGGCGGCTCCGCGGCTCCAGGGCTGGGCGGCGCCCGCCGACCCGGAGTTCCCAGCGGAGCCGGCGGCGGCGGCCGGTGTACTGGGGCGGCCCTCGAAGCGGCTGGGGAAGTTCTGGCCCGGGCTCGGACGTTCCTCCGGGAAGCCCTTGGGCCCTCCGGGGGCCGGCGGGCCTCCCAGGGCCTGCGGGGGGGGACCCCGCATGCTGTCACGCTCGTCAAAGTCCCCTCTGGTCTGGCCCCAGCGGCTGTCTGGGGTGAAGCCCGCGAGGGCCTGCAGGCGGCCCACCAGGCTGGACCTGGGGCCCGGGGTCCCTGGGGTCTGGAGCAGGGCGGGCCTGGGTCCCCCTGGTCCCTGGCCTCCGCTCCCACCGCCGCCGCCCCCCCCCCCTCCGGCGCCGCTGCCCGGGCCATCGCGCTGCTCCGGGGGAGGGGTCCTCAGGAGGCCGGTGCTCTGCTTCTCCGGCGGGGGGAAGCGGTAGTCCTGGTCCTTGCCCTCGTCAGCCCCGGACTTCTCCTCGGCCTTGGGCAGGCCGTCGCTGGGCGGGTTGAGGCCCCTGCCGAAGGGGTCCATCTGGGCGAAGGGGGCCCTGGCGCGGGCCTGGGCCTGGAGGGAGGCCTCTAGGATGCTGCTGGCCTGCTGGTTCAGGCTCTGCTGCAGCAGCAGGGGGAAGCGGGCGGCCGCCCCGGGCTGCAGGAGGTTGGGACGCATGTCCATGGGGAGCAGGCCGGGCATCCGCTGTCCGGACAGGCCCGCGGGGTGCAGGGGGTGGCCCAGGGGGGTGCCCGGGTGCATGCCCAACAAACCCATTCCGCTGCGCACCGCGTTCTGCATGCCTGGGCAACGGAGGAGAACGAAACACGTTGATAAACAAACCTCGGGCCACCAATATTCAGGATTCAGTTCAATATTTAATGTCATCCTCATGAATAATTGCCAGACTTGCTTTCTCCTTATTAAATGGATTATGATTAGCACCTACATTCTTAATATCCTCGGATTACAAAAGACTTTAAATCAGTGCAGCTGGGATATAAATGGCCTTTGGCATTTATAGATGTAGTGCGTTCTTATTCTACCTTGCAGGGCGAGTTCTGCTGCGGACTCCATGGCGTCGGCCGACTGATGTCCTTTGTCGTTGGCACTGTGTTGAGGGACCCCCAGAGGGTTGAAGACGCCCGTACCGGGGAGGCCCGGGGGCATGTAGTTGCCTGAGATGTTGCTGGTGGGGGGGATCATGCCTCCATACAGAGAGTCCTTGACATTATCCTGGCCGGAGGTCATCGACGACTGCACTGTAAAGGCACAAGTAAAGATGGGCTTCACCGGCTGAACAACAACGTGATGCCCGTTTCTATCACGCGATATTCGGGAATACTTACATGTATTTGAGGACATGCCTGGTGTCTGAGCTCCAGTCATGAAGCCTATGGAATTGAAGACAAACCAGCCATATTATTAACGCAATACATTTTTTATGTGGAGTCATGTGGAGTCAGTGCAACTCCATAGAAAAAATAAGTTTCTTTCTTTCCAAAGATGACAGTGTTTACCTGGGGGAGGCTGAGAGGCATTGAAGCCCGCTCGGATGAAGGGTGGTGGGGGTCCATAGCCAGGTGGCGGCATCCCCATGGAGACGGGGAAGGATGGAGGCACCATGCCCACTGCACTGGAAACAGCTTGGGGCACTGGCAGCTGCAGAGGTGTGAGACATGAGACTCAGTGGTGAGGCGACAGGAAGCATCCAGTATCAAATCATCACGCCAATGCAGGCTCCAACAGAAACATGACACAAGTGGGAATCAGTGATTAATTTTGGTAAAAATAAGTCAATATTGGTTATGTTATTGTATTTGTTTCAAGATGAACAAACAGGTATTACTACCTTCAAATTAAATGATGCAATCAAATTAATGATTTAAAAGATAGCCTTTTGTCCACATTGAATAAATCAACAGAACAGCAACTAATAATTTTCCTCAATGTAGCGCACGTAAGATAAGAAATGGTTTCTTCTGGACCGTCTGGACCGTCCACTCACTCCCATGGCATTGAGTCAACATTTGCTGTAACATTGCTGTGGGCACGTTGTTTGCGCCATCTGCCTGCAGACTCATGACACGACCACCATGAAACCTCGATGTATATTTTTTAAATTGTGTCAGGAGGGGATGTGATTGTTCACAGCTCCAGTGTGCAACAAATTACTTTCATTGAACAAGTGTATTGTTTTTCTTATAAAGTCTGCGATTTTCCCCGCACTACAAAATGTTACCACTTCCCCTCCCATCCCATCACACCATGCCCCTCCCACTCTGGGAACAGTGGTTTAAGTACAGCGCATCAATGATTTGAAAGAGGGAGTGGAGGATAGCTTATTTGTCTTAAGGTGCATGCCGCAACAGCAAAAAAGGCCTTGTTCATAAACAAATTGGTCGCATGAGCCTTTGAGGACTTTAAGCACCCATTCGCCCTGAGAGCAGGACATTTATTATAACAAACAGTCACTTACAGTGCCACAGTGAACAAACAATCTGTGTGACCGCGCTGCAATCACTCAGCCGACCCATTAGCAGGTCAACAGCAAAGGCCTTTAGGAAGTGGATGGGGCGTGCCCAACAGTAGATTAAACACGCTGAAACTGGCAGCGAGGATTAGGCCGAGGAAAACATAGGTCTACCTTCCACATTGTGTTGGGAGGGATTGAAGCATATCATATGAGGAAAGTCTGTCTTGCTGATTTTATATCTTATATAATGTGAGGCTAGTGAGATCGACAACTAAAGTGTCAGAAATAAATGGTAAATGGTGTATTTTCCGTACCTGAACAGGCATCATGGTGACCTGTTGGGTGTAGGTCTCGGCGTGGGTTTGGATCGGAGCAGCCACGGGCTCCACACTCACGGCCTGGCTCGGGGGCTCCTTGACAGGCTCCGCGTTCTTGGCCGCCTCCCACTCTGTATTGACAAAACGAGAATCCTGAAGCAGTCATCCTCTTCTGTGGTAGGCTTCGAGAGCCCAGCTGTGTTTATGCATCTCAGACCTCATTCCAACATGAGTGTCGATGAGGGCTTTTTTAAAGATCGGTTCCATTATAAGTAGGGTTGAGCACCGAAACTCGGTTCCAGTAGGGAACCGGTTCCGACGTAAACGGTTGTAACGAGATCGAATAAGAACGCACATTTCGGTTCCTCATAACGGTGCCTGATGTTTTTTAACGCCCCCTGCCCCGCCCCCATGGTATTGCGGCGTCAACTTGCAGTGCTGGGCGCTATACCGGTTCTCACTGAATAACGGTGTGTATTTTCAATGGATATGATTTTATTATATAGCCTACCGCCATACCGGTGTATTTGATTACACAACGTTCGGAACGCAGCGCTGCGCGACTCAGTTTCAGACGGGACCCTTCTCAATGTTGCGGTAAACAATGACTGCGAGGCGTGGTATTTCAGGCCAACTGGTAAAAGAGTGTGTCACGGCTTTCAAACATATAAACCATAAAGCCTATGGGCGCCTCGAGACTCGGGACGGACTTGTCAACGCGCTGTGGCATCGCTTACTTGATGTTGTTTTGATTGAAGATCGGCAGGTTGTAGTGGGTGAACGTGAATGAACGTGTGCGTGTGTGTGTGTGTGTGTGTGTGTGTGTTGCGAGCGAATGTAATTTTTAAATTAACAAACAAACTCAAAGCCGATGCATGCATCCAAAACTTGCTGTTCAAAAACCAAATAAACAAATCAAAAACAGAGTCGTTATACGCGTCAAATACTTTTTCTTTTCAAAACTTGGGAATTAATACAGCGCGGTACCGAGCGGTTGAAAACAAAGTTGGCGTCTCCTGTGGCTGCCTTGCGCACATGAGTTATATTACTTAATATGACTTTGGCAGTAATGTTGCGCCATGATGCGTGCCTGCCTGCTTTCAGTGAGTAATTACAATTATTTGTAATTTTAAAAAGATATGTATCAGTCACAGCACTCACAGCAGCCTCTTCGGGTAAGTCGAGTAATTGAATGCCAACCGTAAATCTTGCATATCAAGTAGGCTAGCAAACACCGTTGCCATTCAACTCAGTGTCCCCTGACTTTCTGCTTAATGCAAGTGTGTGCCGTTTCGTTTTTTTAAGAACCGGTTTGAGAACCGTTTTAGCACCGGAACCGTTTGAAAAGTATCGAGTAGGCACCGGTATCGGTAAAACCCAAACGATACCCAACCCTAATTATAAGTGGGCAATAAATCTACCTCAGAACAATTGAACGCCAGCCGGTGGCTGCATGTTTTATCAGAGTGTCGTTAAAGCGTCATATCGTACAGCCAGCATTTCAGTTGCTTCAACCAATCCCAGAGCTCGTGCGGAGCGTTCCCTCACCATCGTCGACCGTCTCCTGGTCGATTATGCCGCCCTCTGCGAAGTCGTCCAGGTCGTCCAGCTTCACCTTCTCCCAGGGTATGTAGGTGACCCCCAGGTCCACGTCCCAGAACTGCTTGTACTCCTGCTTCACGCCTTTGTTCAGCGCCCAGGCAATCTGGTCCACAAACACACACAAGGAGTGGATGAGAACAGTGTTTGTATGGACAGCCACAGCATCAAAGTCAACTTCATTGTCAATTGCAAAATACGCCGAAGACATACAGAGAAATCGAAATGGCGTTTATCTCCGGAATAAGAACAAAAGGATAAAACTAGGTACAATAAGATAGTATGACCTGCTTGTCTCAAACTAATCATATCGTTTAAAAGGCACTAGTCCATTCAGGTTTTGGGATGATCCAATTTGTCCGAGGACACAAGATGGGAAATGAGAAAGGGGGAACATTGCATCAGTGAGTGGATTGGCTGGAGGGTACCTTGATGACCTTGGAGCCGATCTTAAAGGAGCCGGTGCTGAGCTTCTGGCGGGCGCGGTAGGCGTCCTGCCGGTGGACCATGCAGATGTAGGCACAGCCTCTGGGGGGGATCATCTGACCAGGGAGAAGGGAGAGAGTATGTTGTTAACATTTTACATTCATTAAGGGGTTTTTAGAATCTCCCAGGCTTAAGGCTGAGAGGGGTCAGCGACGTAACACCACTGCAGCTTACGAGAGAGAAGCCGAGCTCGACTTACGTTGATGGACTCGATTTGGCCAAACTCCTCAAACAGGTTGGTCAGGTCTTGCTGAGTGGCCTTCTTGTCCACTTGGCCAACCCACAGAGTCGTGCTGCACACTGTGTATGACGGATGCCAAGAAAATTAGTACATTTTCAGAAGTTAATGTGAAAGGCTGTCTGCTTCCATGATGAGGAATTCATAAAAACTCAATGAGACGGTGGCGTCTGTGCACACAGCTCGCCAAGTCTCCTACCGCTGAGGGTCCTGGAGCGTATCGGGGGAAGGCCCTTCTTCTGCCTCTCTTTTTCCCGCTCGCGGGCGCGTCTCTCGCTGGAGTAGGAGCGAGACGACTTCCTCTTGCGGTCCCTGGAGCGCGACCGCGAGCGCTTGCGGTGCTTCCGTTTCCGAGAGCCGGAGCGCGAGCGAGAGCGCCTCCTCTTTGGAGACCTGGTGACATCAAACGCCTCCAACGTTACATCATGTGGATATACTTCAGAGCTTAAACACGCACATCAATGGAAATGCAGCAGCTTACAAATGACACAAGATTACAAATGACTTACAGAGGTTTCCTGTGGCAGACATGAGCTTATTATTATGTAATCAAATGATTTGAATCATAATTGGACTGAGGAGGATAAACTGGGAGAACACGTTACGACAAAAAGCATAAACCCACTGCTCTGATTGAATGTAGCACCCAAGGGCCCATTCATACTTCCACGTATGCTGGTGCCATCAAGGGGCATGGAGCTAGGGAGCGGGGAACATGCATGCGTGGAAACCAGACTGACACGGACCCTCAATTCTAGTGTCAATGGTACCGCACTAGCTTTACCAGCGCACTTCTGCAGCTGTCCGCAGACGTGCAACGCAGAAGGTACGGCCGAGCCTTTGGTGTCCCAGTTAGGGGCAGGCCTCGTTTGAAGATAGTCCAGATGAAAGAGTGCGAACGAGAGAGACTCTGACCTGGAGCGTGACCGGGAGCGCGTCCTGGAGCGAGTGCTCGCAGCCTTCTTCTCTTCCGTCTCAAAGAGCTCCTCCTCCATTCCATCTGGGCCCTCGTCCAGATCCATGTCCATGTCCTGCAATCACCGCGTGATAACACACTTCAACACACTCGCCAGGCCGATAGGACGCCACCAATCAATGGCAGCACGCCGCATGATTGACAGTATACATAGTACAAGACCAACTATTACCGATACAAAACCAATAAGTGATTCAAGTCTTTTGGTACCTGTTGCTGGTTGTCCATGGAGTCGTCTAGTTTCTCTGCCTCGGGGAGCTGTGGCTGGCTAGTGCTCTGGACAGAAGGCACCGGGTTCTCCGGCCCAAAGATGGAGTCCTGCGGCTCCATGCTCATGGACTTCCGAGGAGGAGAGACAACGAGAACCGTTATACTGCGAACGAAGCATCGCAACCTGCCCTCATAAAGAAGACTACGCCTAGAGGAGCCAAGTGCGGCACGCACTGTGGGGCACTCTGTGTGAGGGGTGTCGATCGGACCAGGACCCACCTTCTGCTGGTGCTCCATTAGCTGTTTCTGGAACTGCTCCAGGTTCTGCTGCTGCAGCTGCTCGGCCAGCTGATGGAACAGGGAGTTGTTGATGGAGTCCGACACCATGGGCCTGCAAAGAGCCGCCCCCAGAGCGGTCAACACGTAGTTAATAGGAGATCCCGTCAGTGACCACATATTAATTCATTGATCAATGGATTTATTATGTGACTGGGACTAGAGCTTGTCCTCACATCTGAGATGAAGTGTCCTTTTTGGAATCTTCACTGCGGTCCGAGTCATTCCCGAAGTCGAACTGGCCCAAAAGTTTCTAAGACGGAAAAGACGACATCAAATGTTACGTTTCACGACGGTACATATTCATGCTGATAATTCCAAACGGCGTTAAATGCCAAACAACATCAGTACGCTTACCTTGTTAAAAGAAGTCACCCTCTGCTCCAGGGGGTTGAGGCTGTTGGCGGTGGCGGCGGCCGTGAGCTGGGCCGTGAGCGCCTGCAGCTGGACCACCAGGCCCGCGTCGAGCGCCTGCAGCAGGGACGGCTGGGGCTTCTGCTGCTGCATCTGCAGACTCTGCACCAGCTGCTGCAGCTGCACGACAACCGCAACCACAATAGTTTCAACCATAGTTCATAATTACTGTATATGTATAACAACTTGGGTGCATAACAGCAATACCGACGGAAAAAGAGTATATATATATATATATATATATATATATAGCAACGACAGAAAGATCTAAACATTCAAGTACAGGGGAAGAAATGACTGTAAGGTAGGCACAGAGTATTCCAGAAGAGGGTGCTGGAGGGTTGTGGTTCTGTTCTAACCTGTTGTCCCTGGGGACTCTGGAGGATCTGGGCGACGGCAGCCACGGTGTCTGTGTTGGAGATCTGAGAGGCCCAGTCCGGCAGACCCTGGACTATGTTGGCGGGGGTGGCCGGGGTGGCTGGGGTACCTGCACACAACCAGAGAGGGAGGGAGTATATCAATATACATGTGACACGCTTGTGTGCGTTATACCGTTGTTACATGCTAAACATTAAACCAATCAACACGTAGGTGGGCGGTAAGGAGGCCGTTGTCGTGTGCGCGTCCGGACTGACCGGGTGTGGCGTTGTTGGCCGGCGCCGTGCTGCTGGCCATGACCGGGGTGACGCTGGGCGGGGGCAGCCCTGCCGCCATGTCCAACAGGGGCTGGATGATGTCGCTCTTGAACACGGCATTCTTCTGCCACAGGTTGAGGACTCGCACTATCTTACTCTGGAGACACAAGCAAAGAGACGTGGGCTGGTTAGAAATGCGTTTCAATCAACAATACATCAACCACAAAAACAACACCAGGAAGCTGACTGAAAACAACATGGTGGGGCCATTGTATGAAGGTATTATTGTAGCAAAAGTCTTTAGCACCTGTAACTGCAGAATTTGAATGCGTACACTAAAGTCACAGTAAATTTGAAGTCGTATATATTTATTTTGCATGTGTACTCTAAAGTCACAAATGTGTAACAGTACATTTGTAGTCGTAAAAAAAATATAAATATTTTTTATACCATTGTAAACACAAAATAGGGTCTACGAGTACGCTAATCTGTGTTACAGGTGCACAAATCCTTTTGCTACAATTATTGCAGCGCAGTTGGTGCAAAACACATTCGCACACCCGTGTTTCATAATCTGAGAACATGCCCAAAAGGTGTGCATTCGTAAACCCAAATTTGAACAAATGCATCAGAAGTTGCACATCTGTGAACGCTATGTTAATTCAGCATTTTAATGAGCGAGCACAAAACCATTTTACAACTGCTCGAATCTGCTCCTGCAAGTCTCAGCTGTGTTTTTTTTTGCAGGTTGTTTTGCAACACCCCTAGGTGGTAAATGTGTAGCAAAAGTATTCGTATCCGTAGATGACAGAGCGTCCGTGAGCGGGACAAAATAGTCCCGCCCATAATTTCCTAATCCAATGAAAATCGCCGGCAGGGATGCATTTCTCAAATTACACTGGGACCCACCCACCCCGTGCCAGCCATGGAGCTATAAAGATCGCAGCATACTCAGCACGGGATACGTTTATTTCTGGAGAAGTGAAGAGGGCGTCCTACTGAACGGAGATGGGTATCCTACATTATGTTAAATGAAATGACTCAGTTCAAGTGAATTCCCCCCAAAGTATTTCATTAACATGCCGCAAATGTCCTTGAATGTATTTTAATGGTCGCCATAACATAAATTCAGAAATGTTAATGCAATACTTTGGGGAGAATTCCCTTGAACTAAGTCATTTCATTTTACATAGGCCTAATGTAAAATGACATAATGTAAAAGGACCCCTACATGTCCTTCATGATTGACGGCGACACAGACGTCTCTACCAAAGAGTGTGTGATCGTCTACAGCCGCATTTTGCGCAAAGGGAGACCAGTCAACATTTTAATTGTGTAATACTTTAAGCACAAAAAAAGTTTTATTTTGCTTAATGGTTTAGTTCGAAATGTTCAATTTCAGCTCAGTGAAGCACCTTATTTTTCTTTTTATTTATAATTGTGCTTCAAATAAAGAAATGCCTTTCTCTACACCTTAATCTTGTTTAAAAATCATTCACATTATATGAAAGTTATGAACAGAGATATAAAGGTGACCTCATGGCGTCTGGACCCCTGTGAAGTATTGATAAATGTAATGCATTCTTTAGCCCACCCACCCAAAATCACCACCAGCCGTCACTGTAATTTGAGAAATGCATCCCTGCCGGCGATTTTCATTGGATTAGGAAATTATGGGCGGGACTATTTTGTCCCGCTCACGGACGCTCTGTCATCTACGGATACGAATACTTTTGCTACACATTTACCACCTAGGGGTGTTGCAAAACAACCTGCAAAAAACCCCACAGCTGAGACTTGCAGGAGCAGATTCGAGCAGTTGTAAAATGGTTTTGTGCTCGCTCATTAAAATGCTGAATTAACATAGCGTTCACAGATGTGCAACTTCTGATGCATTTGTTCAAATTTGGGTTTACGAATGCACACCTTTTGGGCATGTTCTCAGATTATGAAACACGGGTGTGCGAATGTGTTTTGCACCAACTGCGCTGCAATAATTGTAGCAAAAGGATTTGTGCACCTGTAACACAGATTAGCGTACTCGTAGACCCTATTTTGTGTTTACAATGGTATAAAAAAAAATGTATATTTTTTTTACGACTACAAATGTACTGTTACACATTTGTGACTTTAGAGTACACATGCAAAATAAATATATACGACTTCAAATTTACTGTGACTTTAGTGTACGCATTCAAATTCTGCAGTTACAGGTGCTAAAGACTTTTGCTACAATAATACCTTCATACCATTGGCACACTTGAAACGAAACCTAACAGTGTTATATGCGTCGCACACCTTGTCATCCGAGGGACAGCGGTAAAGGTGCTGGAAGGTGCCGATGATGTTCTTGCTGAAGCGCGGGGCGAACACGTCCTTCTCCATGCCAAACTGGTGCCGCGACTGTCTGACAATGGAGTCGATAACGTACAGCCCGGGCACCTTGTATTCTGGTTTGCACTGTTGATGTGGAACCACAGGGGGAGACGGCATTGGAATATGCTACAGTTGCAATGTAAATATACATTTTTGACTACCAGTACATCTCGGGTTAATAACAGTTCACAGAAAAGTCTCATGATTATTTGTTGTGTGGTTAGATTAAAAACTCTAAAGTAGGGGTGCAAGAAATACCCTCCAAAAAATCATATATCTAATACAAGGTCCAACTCTCAGCGAGTACTGGAGCACTCTTTTTGTGGGTCTCTTTCATTTTGCGCACCAGGTTGTGGAAAAGATAACAGCAGGTGAGGCTGCTTAAACCAGTCAATCAACCAGCACACTTGTTTTAGTTAGGCTAGTGTTTAACGCAGGGCAGTTTGTAATTCCCCAATTGGGTAAACGTTTGCATTCCAGTTCCTAGTTACTAGCTGTGTATGTACTACGAGGTCCAGGTCATGTTTATTCCTGTCAACATGTTTTTCTGTGGTTGGAGGGTTTTTTTATCCGTCATGTGAGGGTTCATGGATGGATGTCATGATCACTGCCGTCTATATGTTTTTATATGTTTTTCAGTTGTATCTGTGGGGAGAGGGTTTATCTGTTATCTGTTGTATATGTGGGAAGAGAGTTTATTTGTTATCTGTGTGTTGCACACGGTTGCTACACAGTGTTGTGCCTTTTTAAATGTATGCTGCCCTGAAACCAACTTGACTGTGTGAAAACAATTATCCCCATGGGGACATTAAAGAACCTAACTAACTAATTAATTCCACTTGTAGTCAACATGAGTTGTGTCTTTTGTACTAATGCTTACCTTCTGTACGAACTTCTCCACGCTCTGCACAACATGCTTGTAAAACTGAAAGAGTAGAACACATTGATGTCAGCAAGCAACGCAGCATCAACTCATGGAAGCATTGTAGAAACAGACTTTCTTCATCACAGAGCCGTAGTGAGACTTTCAAAGAATCAACATACAGAGGATTAGGATATTTTACCACAGGTGGTTGTGTAATTTCACGACTTTTTTATATAGCACAGGATACACAAAAAACTACCTCTTACACTAATCTATGAATTGCCTTAATTTGTATGGATTCTAGATACATATTCCTGTCATGTTTCCAACCACATAATTTCATCAGCTCTTAATTAATACCCAACTAGGCGTACTTCTGATAGAGAGGAGTTTTGGTGTCATTAACCGATTCAACTTGGCTTGGCAATGCATTGCTCGGAAGTTTGGAAGAATACATATTAAATCTTAATGAGTGTTTCATTGGATGTAAAATGGGATATTATAGCCAACACGATGTGAAAAAGTAATGAAAAATTATATTACTATCTGCTGTACGGCTCTGCATATTTGCATATTATTCAATTGAGCCAAACTACTATGGTTTCTTTAAACAGGCTATACCTACGAGTTCTGGAGGAGTGCTTAATTGAAACAGTGTTATTTGACCATGAGTGGTGACCATTCACATTCCAAAGGCTATCGGCCACTTAAGAAATACGTGCTTGGTAATAAGAGCAATCATTATGATGGGTTGAACTAGACATCTCCTCCCCACATGCGTGCTAACAGGCCCAGTCTATAAAGACACCACATCATAATGCTAGACCATTCAGCCGCCAGTAGATGGGGTAAAAGGACAGGCTGAAAACAAATCAGTACAGTAATTGTATCAATGAGACAAATAATCATAACAATAAGAGGGTCCATTTAACATTCAGTGGAGATGGAGAACATCAACAACTTGTGCACAGTGGGTTGGAACGTAACACGCGTATGCTAAGGCAACAAAATGCGGAAAGGCTTGCTTTTTTATAGACTCAGGCGAAGTCTATGGGCCCTTAGACACAGAATACCAAAGAGGCCCATTGCACAGACAAAAATAAAAGTAGCTTGTACTCGAGAAGACTCCCTTTATCTATTCAGTAATCACAAACACACACTACCATGAGCATCCGCTATGTTGTGTCGGAGTAGTGAAGCAAATGGAAAATCAACTAAGTAGATGTATATAAGTATATGTAAAAACTGACAATTCTATACTAGATTTTGGCCAAAATAACAAGTTGTCCATCCTTCTGCATTCAATTGAAGACATCACATAGAAGAACTTAACATAAAACCAGCATCAAGCTCCACAGTTAAGAGTACATTAAGTCTTGCCCTGCATTATGTTTAAAACATTATTTTTGCTAGACAAATAAGAGTACCATAACGCATGTTTAAATTGTGCACACATTATTTTGGAGAAAAACATGACCCGACACCCAGTTACACAATTACGAAACTGATGGTTACCAGTCAGCCTGTCTAAGTACTACTAGAGAATGGCTTCCCACAGTATTTCCGAGCAGTTCTCATAATATACTTCCTTATTCATTAATTGCTGACATGCATAAGTTGTGTATCTGGATTAAAAGTTACTCCATTTATGAAACGAAAGTAATGTACACATGAAGTTATCCAATATTTAAAATAAAAACTGCTGCATAAAAAAGAACATGTACTGTATATAACATGTACAGCTGGACCTATCCATCCCAGAGCATTTCTCAATGTACGGTAACTACAGCCACACCGGCACCCAGGTTTGTCAGGGGTCGTGACCTCTCATGTTGAACCAGAGGACCTGGTTTTACCCACAACTGTAGAAAGCTGAAGTGAAAGCAGAACCCACTGGGTTATGTTACAAGTAACACCCAATTCAAAATCCCCTGGAAGTTTCTATTTATACAGGAATCAATACATCTTTCGGAGAATGGCAAGCCGTTTGGTCTCAAGTACACAGAGATCATATGCAAGGGATAATGGATAGAACGCCGGTCATATGGGGAAAATCAGCCCAGACGGAGAACAGGAAACCGACGCGAAGCGGAGGTGTCTTGCTTCGGACTGAAGGGGCTTATTTTCGATAATGACCGGCGACGTTCTATACATTATTCCGCTTATTACAGACTTGTCAGAACGAAAAAAAATTAACTCAGATGGTGTGTCTTTTTACAATCAATTTGTTACCAGCATTCATAGTGTTGATCAGCAGAGAAATAGTCCGCCAAAGACGTTGGCGTCGCTTAGCAACCGAATACGTTGGGGTTGATAAGTTAACAGACTATTTGCGGAGTGATACCGAAGACGTCAATAGAGGCAAAAAATTCACTTTCCTTGACAGCGGTCATTATATGCTTAGCAACGGTGAATTATCAAAAAATAATTCACCGCCGGAAGTTGTGAAGGCCCATGCAAGTGAACGGAGCGTTCCACAGCATTGAGAAGAGCTGTGTAATAATAACATAACAATCCATGCCATGTTGTTTATTTTAAATTATTGGATGCAAGCATATGAATAAGCACAATTACCTACTACAAGTACTAAAGGATTGAGAACTTAACGTTGAACATTATCAGCTGAGCAAAACTTAAGTAAAAACAATTGCACTACAGCCAAGCTAGTGTCAGTGGAGGCTCAACCTAAGGCCAGTTTAAATGAAACCCATCATCGTTGTTTAGGATCATAGCTTAGAAGTATTCCAACTGATTTCTTTCAGAATTTTGTTCAACTCCCCGCCGAGTTTACACGTGTTTTGAAATTGGGTTGGCGGTTGGCGAGCCACGATGACACCCATTCTATTCCAAACTAGTGTTTCACAGCTACCCTAGCTTTATCTTTGCCTTGTCTAACACAAGTAAGTGCAAACCAATTGCCTTGCTAGATCATTGCTCTAATATTGCCCAAAATTGAAAAATAATTAAGTTTAGATTCTGTTTTTACAACCCCCTGGTGAGTGCCTTTTTAAGCAGTGTTGTCCTTCTCAGTTGACACCAACCCTCAAAACATTTCAATAAGTGGCAGGGATAAGAGTAGGAGGGGTTGTTATTGAAATGACTGGAGTGATTTCTGTACCTATGCCTTCTCAAGCTTTCCCTGGTTGGTACAAGTATGGCGGAATGGTTCCACCAAATGCTCCGCTTTCATAAAACTCATTGTGTCGAGTCAGCCTTTGGGAAATTATAGAATTGATGAATTCATTAATATAGCGTTCAGTTGGTAGAATAGCATACAGCCAATATCTTCCCTCAGAACTCTTACTGTGTTCCACTTGGTCTCCAAGTACATGAGTTTGCAGTGGTCTGTAAACACAGAACCAAACTACGTAGCCAGTGCAGTTTGTCTGCGCTTGGGCCTGTATAAAACAAATGCTGCTATGGGAGCTGCTCAACAATAGTTTGGAATAGAATGAATGTCAATGGCGCACCACCGTCCCAATTTCGGAATTAACAAGAGTGGCTAACATTTTCAAAATCATGGCTGATTTGCAAACTGGCAAAATCCTTCAACAGATCTTTACATAATAATTTGCGAGACCTTGGATCCTACGATTCATTTCATCTCTGAAGATTGAGTTCCTGCATAGTCATAACCGTGTGATTACCAAAAAGGATGTGGTGGTTTTTTGAGGGTACCCTAAGCCTCACATTTTAGATTTAACTCTACTTGAAAATGATTTACTTTTATTAGATATTTAGTCCAAGTTTGGAAAATATTCTTGTCTTTTCAATTATTTTATGTTTTGTTGTAATAACGAAGACACATATTATTTGTCAGCATTAATTGATACCACAAATGTGTAACAAATCATAAGTCAAAACATGGTGTTGGAAAAGTTAAGACTGCGTGAGATAGTTTGTTTGTTATGCTTTTTCTATGTATCTGATAAGAGATTGGAACGTTCCAAGGTAGAGCAAAGTTATGTGAATGCAAAACACAACAAAAACAAACAAGCATACAAATGAATAAACTATATAGCATTGTTGCTTCAAGGAAAGACGCTGCATCCCTATGCACATTAAAGTCCCTAGTAGGCAGCAGTTAAAATCTATACTACTGAAGGGGTTCGGAAACCCCAAAAAAGACAGTTATGATCTTAGGGAGTATTACTGTAACAAGTCACTCTGGAAAATTATTACTAAATAGGGTAGTAATTCCACTCTACTCCAGAGCATTTAGACAACTTAATTGAAGAAAAACGACCTGATCCTTTACCCTCCACAACCACTTGGCAACAGATAACGTATACACACAATGTCTTCAATCCAATATCAGTTTCTGCCAAGACTACTCTGTTAGGCTTGACATTTTCCCACTTGCTCACACACACAAACTTTAAATTACTAAAATAACATTAGCATGGCCTGAAAGCTGTTGATTACTGATATATTGCTATATTCATTTTTGGGTCATGAGGGGGTCCATGTGGTTCCTAAGGCTAGTCCAGTTGAGAATCACCGTACTCAACAACAAGAACGTACATCTGTTTAAGCCCCTCCAACCACCCTCTCTGCTGTAGAGAGTGGGGACGGGGTGCAAGTAAATTCAACACTTATACTACACTTATAAACGGTATACATTTAATAAATTATATAATTCAGTAAGGTTTGCAGAATAATGACAAAAGTCCCCATCCATCGATGATTGAAGGTTCAGTGTGTAAAAAGTAGTGCCATCTAGACTAGAGAAACCAACTCTGCAGAAATTGAATAAACATAAAAATATACATACTCATTAATATCAAATATATAAGTATGTTTCAATGGGTGCATAATCCGATGAAAAGTAGAATCATTGGATTTTCAAAACCTTAGAATGAGCCCTTATACCTACATAGGGAGTAAAACCCATGTCTCAGTTTGAATTCAAATACTATGAGGTTTAAAACATGCATTTTGGGCTAAAACTTCTGGAAAGGAGCATAATTCTCCTGGATATGTCACACAGCAACAAAGTGATAACTCGTTATGCATGACCCGAGAAGCTTGTCCCTCCATTGGACATAGCCACCCACACCAACCACTGCCCAGAAAGAGCTCCACACATACACTAACACCGTGCACACAGCACACCACCTGCGCTCACAGCAGAAGAGCCTGGTTGACACAAACTGACTAAACAAACCCATTTTAATTAGTATTTTTCTATATTTAGGTCTTATTAAACTATTTGGGGTTTTGTTTTGGACCCTACACAAGTAGGTTCTTGTGTAGGGTCATCATAACCTGTATTTTATCTAAAATTCTGCATTCTCCCTCTTTGTGGGGTGTGCTAAATATGGATAGGAATCCAATTATGATTGCAGTTTTCGGGGAAAAAGGGATGCAAAATATTAAGCGGACCTGTTTGGACTTATGAACGATTTTCTTGGTTGGGTTGCAACAGATTATTAGGTGCTTTTAACCCCATTCTCGCATCTTTCAATTTAACAAACATACAATACAGTGACCCACAGGCTACATGGCTAGGATAGTAGCAAATGTCCAAAACTATGTTTTGTGTTCTCCACGCCAAGAGTGGGTCTTTAAAATGAGGACATGCCTGTTGTCATGCTGTATATAGAAATCCCTACAGAGATATCAGAGCTCTGTATGCTGAAGTGTTAAGTGTATGCTCTGATTTAAAATAACTCATTTGCCATTATATGAAGGCTGCGTAACCTACTTCCAATTTGCAACACCCCCCCCCCCCCCCCCCCCCCCAACACACACACAGGAAAAAAATAAATAAATGCATAATTATTTCGCAATCTACGCCCATTTAGGAGCATAAGTCTGAATTGTCCAATTAGCAGGAACACAATCAGAGTTAATGGCCACTAATGCTGTACCGCCATACCTGCAACCAACCAACAAAACAACCACAATTACACCTCAATTAAGTGGTCGTTAAAAAGCTTTCTGTCATTCTTACTGCATTTAAGTAAATGTCCTGGCTTTCAATCAGTGTAAATGGCTTGTTAACCGATAGGGGATTTATGTACAACCATCTGCCATCACTACGATTTTCCAAGTCATGTTACATGTAGTGTAGGCAGTTACACCACAAACAACTTTCTTCCTCATTCTCATAATTAAGACTTTCAAAGATGAAAAAGTAGTTGGATGCCAGTCGACTTACAGAATTGATAGAACTTGGTATATATCTTTTCGGATAACATAGCTGCCTCTGCAATATGAACATCAGCATTAGTGACTGAATTACACCATGGGGAAAAATGTAAACAAGCAAGTTTAGCCAACACTGGGGTTAATTTGTTAAAGTCCAGTGTGCCCGCAATAGTTTGTATCAGAGAGCCGTTACAACAGTGAACAGTTAAGGTTAAGGCACGGACTAGCTTATATTAGACTTGACGTGCCGGACCTCAATAAGTCAGGCCTGCTCAGAGGTGGGAGGTCCGCTTGAATCCTAGCTTCGTGCTACACCAGCGCTTCATGGACGTAGCTTCACAGCCATTGATATCAGTTTCAAATTCAATCCACACTCAAGTATTTGGGGGAGGTTAAACGGCTTCTCCAAAGTCCTCTAAATACCAGTGGGAGAATGGAGGAAAGACACAATAGAAGAATCCTACGTGTAAAATGGATCATTAAGGACAGCGCTACACTGCTAAATAAATGGTTTGTTTTGCCAGTAAAGTGCCTGTGTTTTATTGTTCTGATTTATAAAAAGCTTAATAAGTAGGAATAAAAAAAAAAAAGCCATCCATTCTCTAGAACATATGCAGAACATGTATTGACAATTCTGAGATGCCACCACTTAAATAGATAATAATATATAAGTTATTGTCTGATCAAGGCATCCCTTGAATAATTCCTATGCAAGTCCCCATAAAGTGTAACCTAAATGGGACCATCTACTCAACTAAAGAAAACAATACAACAGGAAAATTCAAATAACACAAAATGTACCTTCTACATGTGTGCTGCACCTCATCATAAAAAGAAAAGGTCTTCCTATTACGTTAACACTTGATTGTGAGAACTGTGTGGCAATGGGTTGAAATAAGCCGTGTTTTAACCTCAAGTGCCCAGGAATTTTTGTCACAGTAACTACTTGGGTAGATTTCACACTGCATTGACATATATGATCTCCATCTGTTATACATGGATTTATAATTAAACTTGATAGTAGTGTGCACTACAAGCCAATGTTAACTTGCTCTGCTTTACGTGAATATAGGTTGCTTTAATAACATGACTGTGTGCAGTTGTAACTAAACAGTCTTGGAGAAGAACTTTCTCCAAAGCTTTCTAGATCCTCAGGAAATTTTCTGCAGTGGAACCGCTGCCGTTGTGACACTTGATTGTGATGCAATGCCAAATGTCTTTGATATAATTGTCCCTTAATATCTTTTGTCATCGCTAATCGCCCATCACTAGTAAGCTTGATTACTGCAATGGTCTCCTTACAGGTCTCCCAAAACAAACTCTGAGGAAGCTTCAGCTTGTTCAGAATGCTGCTGCTAGAGTTCTAACAAAGACCAAAAGATTTGATCATATTACATCAATTCTGAAATCGTTACATTGGCTTCCTGTAAGTCAGAGAATTGATTTTAAAATCATGTTGCTTACCTATAAATCCCTACATGGTTTAGGCCAAAAATATTTAACTGATATGCTTCCACTACATCAGCCTTTTAGACCCCTAAGAAGCTCAGAGACCAATCTGTTAATTATCCCCAGAGTAAACACAAAACATGGGAAAGCAGGATTTAGTTACTACGCAACAAATAGCTGGAATAAACTCCCAGAGGATTTAAGACTTGCCCCAACTCTGAGCACCTTTAAAACAAGACTGAAGACTTTTATGTTTGCTATAGCTTTCTGCTAAACAACTTTGCCTTTATTTTCTATTTTAATACTAAATGCCTTTTTAACTTTCTATTTTTGCATATGTTTTTCTTTTACTTGCCTATTATTTTATTTCATTGTATGACACTGTTTATATGTGAAGCACTTTGAGTCTGCCTTGTGTATGAAAAGTGCTATATGAATAAAGTTGCCTTGCCTTGCCTTGCCATAGTAAACACAGTGAAAACACAACTCACAACCAAGTCTAATGGCGCTTTCCCAGTGTCTCATGAAGTGTACCACACCATACTACTGATGCTGGTTCTTAGCTTGCTACTGAAGTACCAAGAGTAACAATGATGCTGCACTGGGGAAGCTCGCAAGAGGATGACTTTTTAGTAATGCTTTGTGAAGTGCACAACTGTCCCATTCAATATAATTATTCAACGTCAATAATTATTTTATAGGCAACTCCGTAACACAGATGAAGCTGTTAACACTAATCATGGGCCCGCTACTTCAACGTACCAGGG
This sequence comes from Gadus macrocephalus, assembly GCF_031168955.1. NCBI lineage: Eukaryota > Metazoa > Chordata > Actinopteri > Gadiformes > Gadidae > Gadus > Gadus macrocephalus. Next base: position 8,745,843 of record NC_082386.1, read on the forward strand.
CAAATGAAACACCTGCCCACCTACACAGTGTGATTGGGGGCTGCACCCATTTCTCTACTGTGACAGCTGTCAAAAGGGTACATGGCCAATGTGTGTTCTTCACTAATTAAGTCTACAACCCATGAAAGAAGCCGACCCATAGTTAGTAACTTAGTGTTATGAGCTACACCTTCGTTTGTCAGATAATGAAACATCTTTGAAAAAGGTCTATCGTCCAAATGCTAAATCTGCAAAAAGCAGACAAGGAAAACGTTTGATGTAAAGGCAACATCACCCCAACGTCTGCTTGCCAAGTGTGGAGTGTGTGGGGATGATGATGCTGGTTTAGGCAGCCTCACCTGGCCTGAGTCAGACTGATTGGACTCTGGGGCTGGGTGAGGCTGCACACCTGTTGCACATTGAGCAATCAATGTGTACAGGATAAGCCAGCCGTCACCACACTCACTCAGAAAGAGATCTCCTGCATGGGAAGCAGGAGCACCGGGTCATGTAGCATTGTCTGCAATCCTTTCAATAAACCGTCTTTGGACACCACCGATGCCCTATGTCCTTGTCTGGAGGAGCCCAGTAAAAGTCACCTAGGTGGTGTGTCACATCGACATTGTTACACTATGCAATACGTTTTCCTACAAATCTGTCGAATGAGCAATTTCAGGAATGGTTAACGTTTAAATATTGGCATGGGATTATCTGTGTAGTCGGGGGCAGAAATTCCAGAATCTGATCATTTAAACAGGCTATTTAGTGAGAGAATACATCGGCCTCATGTAGTCTCAAAAATATCATTAACAGTACTCAATGTAATGATTGAGAATTCTTTCCGTGTTTAACTATTTATAAAAATAAATGTTCTATTGTAGCCAACTTGCTCAAAATCCTGTGTACATTCAACGCAACAGAAGTGAAGCAGATTTGAGAGCTATCGTTTGAGTTAATAGCAGTCCTCAATCAGCTATTAGTGACTGGAATGCACCGAGAATATGATTTGAGTTGACTGTGCTATCTCTGCATGAGGCCATTTCGATTTTAGAACACTCTTCAAAACTGAGCATTCAGGGCATGTATTCACTGATGGTTTAGGAATGTATACCTTTTTTACACTATTTTCTGCTGTCTCTCTTTAAAGCTCTGGATCGTACCTCCATCGAGTTTAGCGGGGGGACACCAGATAATATATGTGTGGATCAAAGACTCAACAGCCCAAAAGAAGCGATCAGGAATTATGGGTCCCAGCCAACAAGACCCAAAATCTGTCCACACAACCAAGTGTTTTGAAAGAGAAAATGACAAAGGGTACAAGCTTACAGTGGGCCGAATTACCCACTTAATGGGAATCGATTCTCATAACAGACAATGTAAGCCAGCGATTGAATACTAGTGTGTACATCTGACCACATCAACCCAAACTAAAATGGAAAAGACTTAAACACTCCTTGTTCAAGCATAATATCTAAGGAAGCAGATCTAACAAGGTAACTCTTATTATAGTGTTCCTGATGAACCCCAATCAAAGGTTGACTAGGAATCTATTTTGCCTTCAACCAAACAAAACTATTAACAAGCCTTCAGGAAAATCAGCAAGCTAGGGTTATCTGCATTCTACACACCCTAGGATTAACCCACGTACCACAAAAGTCAATCCATAATTGCCAGAGAGAACTATGATTCGGTGAATCAGTATATTAGCCTGAGACACATACACAACTTAATAAAATAACCAATGTAATCAAGTTCTTAGAAATCTAACAATTAACAAGCCATTGAACGCCAATAAACGACCAGCATAATGTCATCAACAAGACAAGCCATTTGTCTGTGTGTGTGGCTGAAACACAAAGTTAAATTTGCTTGTTTGGTTTGCTTCCATCTTCTTTGTGAAACAACCCATACTCCTACCTAAGCTGGTTAGGGACTCTTATCTCTTTGTAACTCTCTCCACCCCATCCTCCTGCTTCACTTTCAGTGCTTTTGGGGAGCTGGGAGAGCTGCTGAGGGAAGGGGAAACAGGTATTATACACAAGCAACAGAAGGCACAGCAATAATCAAAGATCAGTGCATGTCCTTCAAAAACAACTGCTATGAGAGAAAAAGGTATTAGCGAAGGCAACAGTTATGCACAAGTTAATTGATCCCTAGAGCTGGTATGCCGAGCCTGGTACAAGGAGTTTCGATTTGAAAACATATTCCCACGTAAATGTATGAATCAGTGGAATAACTCAAGTAGATCAGATAATGTGTAGGGCTTTTTACACTTCCACAATTGGATATAATAAAGAGTGGAGGAAACACAGGTCGGATAGACTGTTAAAGAAAGAATATACAACGGTTAATTTAATCATTTTAAACTAACAAGAATCATTCCAGTCACTCAGTCGGGTAGCAAATTTGGACTGTTGTTTTACCGTTTTTTCAGACAAGGAAATGCAAAAGGTCTTTGGTCCCTCCTGCCCCGTACCCCCCAAAGGTCACCCCACTGAATAGTGTTAAGCTTACTGTTAACAGGGAATCTGGGCTATGGCAACGTCAAAGATGTTCTCCTTCTTGCTGCTAACTTAAATAAACAGCTGAGCCCCACGATACATGGACGGCTATGACATAACGCCAAAACAGTCATCGCCTCACTTTAGTTTAGACATAAAATTATGGTTTTAAAGACACTATTTCACAATTTGATGTCATTTTTTCTTTTCCAAACATGCCGACCGGATACCAAGCAAGCATAAAGAATACGTCTCAGCCTATAGAAAACCAGTTGGCAAACATCTATATATTGTCAAGAAGACACCATACATTCCTTGCCTTCTGCTTTGTGTCGTTGTAAGTTGTTCATGGAGGCTTAGAAAATGTGCTAAATACTCTTAATGCCTTTCGAGTACTTCAATCCCCATCAGCAACCGGAGACGTCTAGCCCTTGTGCTATTCCTAATTCAAGTAATTAGCATCCTCTAGGCTAAACGGTTCAACTAGTCATGACTTGCAGTGGTTTTCCCGTAAATCAGTGGTTTTCCCTTAAATCTTTCTAAAGATAAAATACAAAATATTATAATTATGGGATAGGATAGGCTAGGCTACGAATGCAGAGCTCATTGCCACTGCACGGATCCCATTAGCGGTAGCATGATGCAGTTCTGGTTCAACTTTTTAGCTCAATTAGTTTTACAAAGCCATGCTACTCTAGAATACCTGAGTACAAAACAGACAAATCTCGACAGTGCCATGCAAATCAATCTCTTCTCATGCCTTTCAGTGTTTACATCATAGCTGGTAGTTTCGGTACAACTTAGTTTACGTCCCGTTGACGCGACAGTGAAGTTGACTTATGCATTACTAGTTAGGATATTACTTTTGTATTGGTGGTGTAGCCAAATTTAATAAACTGCTAGTTTAAAACTAACAAGGGGTAAAAATGACAACACACAAACTTAGTAACAAATAAGGCATAGCTGTTGGAACCTGCTCCTGTGGCCTATCAGGGTTAGCTGAATAATTAGCAAGCTCCCTGCCAGTGTGTCCATGTCAAATTACCACGGGGAAATGAGAGACTCCTGATGGTTATGTACAGCCAATCACAACCATCCATATATCCCTACTACCTTTTATTTAAAGCAGATTTTTAGTTTAGCCTTTTCAAGATAGCCATGCAGAGCTGTTTTCACACCAGTTAATTATATATTTAATTTGCCAAGTAGGAAGCTAAGCAATTAAAACTTTAAACCATATACTTCCACTAAAGAGGAAGTGTTATTGACATGGCTGAGAAAAAACAAGCCCCATGTCCATGTTGCACAGGACAATTAAGATATCCCCTTATAAAAAAAAAAAAAATTACGATTGAATACATGCCATCTTTATGCATTTCAAGCTCGGAACTGCTATCCATCTATAGCTACTCTATATTAGATGTTCTTTAAAATAATGCCTGACATTTTCCAGCTCATTCAAATAAATACTTCTGTTGCATGGCTGGGAATGCCAGCATCCCCAGGCAGTAGTCTCAGTGCTACACTGTGCAACTGGTGTTATACAGTCACAAACAACACAACAGTTGTCAGTCTAGTTGCTGTAAGCATTGAGTTATCGGACCGTTACATGTCAAAATGTTTTTGCTCCAGGTCTTTACCAAATGTGAGGTAAAACGCAATAGGTTAGGCAGATTATCAGATCTCTCTTGAAGAAAAACAAAAAAAACACCTGGGAATTGTGCTAGCCATATTTATGCTACGTTTGTTCTTTTACCTTGACATTTTCTATATGTATGACTATATTAGTCTTGGACTGATTCAAATAGTTATGAATGGCTGTCAAATATCTAATAAAGATGAGTATCTATATACTGACGCAAGTCATGTTTGGTCAGTGGCTTTGACTCCCCTGTATTTCCCATCTGGGATCAATCAAGTACCATACTATCTAATCTTAATGTCAGAACTAGGGAATTTGAAAAGTCTGGAACTTTTAGTGCCCATAGGTTAAAAAAGGTACAGGTTTGTCTGCGATTGTGAAAACGAATCGATTATCCAAACTTCAGAGCGGTTGGTTGAGGGGTCATTTTAATGTTGGATTGTAGCGCACCTTCACAAGTTACCATTCTATAAGTCTTCATGAAAATGCCAAGAAACATATTCCTGGAAAGGTGTTATTGAATTTTGTGATTTTTTATTAAACCCCTACCATCCAGGGCTTTATCTTCTCATCTTTACCCTGCCTCAATCATCACAGCTACATACTTACTTTTATAGCTTTGATTCCAGACTTGGTGATATTGGTCATCTTTGCCTTGGAGATCGGAGGCTTGTACTCATTGAGCGAGTACAGCTAGAAGAAAAATGACAACAAACCACCTTAGCCAAACGTCACATATCATATTTACGAGATGGATACGGTTCAGGAACTATTTATATTAAAGCAGCCCAGTACAGCGTCCAACGTTTTTACGTTTATGAAAAAGGTGCAATACAACCCAAATCTGCCGTTGTGGAAACATTGTCTAACTTCATGATGTATCAACTATTGAACCGCTATTTAGGTCACTTGTAAACAATGGCCTTGCGTATTAACGCCACTTGGCTCGTTTGTACTGCAGACAAAACAGGGGGTTGGGAAAGGCTTGGCGAGCACGTACTGCACACTAGCTATAACTTATTATACAAACATATAGGTTGCTTCATCAATCATACCACTCAATTGTGGATATACCGTGACATTTCTTAGTAATAACATAATAATACTAGGGCTAGTAGCTAACCAGCAGAGTTGACGCTAGCTAGTGAATGGTATCACGTTAGCTCACTAGCATAGCGTCAACTTGCTAACTTATAGTAGGTTAGCTACGGACTGTGCAGAAATATTTGCATACTGAGCAATACTTTGCTTCTGCTTTAACAGTTGACCACACGGTTCCATATAGCTGCTAGGGTCGTGTTGACCGACACCTCTCGTTAGATCTGCCGTGGTTTAACAACATTGCTGACAGAGTGCGGCCTTGTGCGAGACTGCCCTTCTACCATGTATGCTAGTTAGGCTATCGCTAGCTAAATTACTCGGTTCGACATTTTATCATCACTTTGTGCGGAAAATGTGGCGTGTTTGAAACAAACCTCATTGTTAAAAGACTTCACAGCCTCCATGGCGATTAAAATCAGCTCGCGTTCTGGATATAAAAAATTATTGTATTCTCTTCCCCAACCGGTTTGAATGTTGCATGCTCAAGGCTTGTTGGGAGATGGAGGAGACTGCCAATATGGCGCACAACCACAATGCGAAATATACGACGAGTCAGGGGCACCAGCGCCCCCAAGCGCCAATATAAAGAATTGCTTATTTATATCCAACTTATTTTAAAACAAACAAAAGTGCTCTCTTGTGGAAAAATGACAGAATTCTCCTCAAATATTCAGTTTGTGGCAGTAACACTTTATTTTCCTTGGCAAAGGCAAACACAAAACTAAAACAGAATCAATACATCAGCTATGTACAATACTTACAATTTCTGGTAACAATTACGTCCTTCAAAAAACTACAATTTGTAAGTTATAAAAAATAGTTGTGCCTAGTTCAAGTTAAGGTCTATTGTTTACCCTGCAGTAATCCAGTTGCACCTGCATTACAGTTGTAGCTTCTTTATAGCATATATCGTACAACTTAATTAAAACCAACGTGATATGATACGAAGTCACAGAAATATGTGCACACCCAAGACTAAGTCTCTGATACGAATCAGTTTGATTTAATGAATTAATATGGGTTGACCAGGCAAGACAGCTTGAAATCATATATTAACAAGCGTTTTTCCTCCTATATATATTTTTTTATTTTTTTATTTGGTTGATTGAAATTTAAAAACAATGTGAAACAAAGATCTATCAAAATCAAAATAACAAATCCAAACATCATACATGCCTCAACACACAGTGACATTTCATAAGAGGTGAACGGCAGTGTTAGTGCATGGCACCAATATTAAAATATGAAACACTTGACAACTAAAATAATTACAAAAAAATGCTACCAGGATGAGATTAATGGTTGCATTTTCAATCTACTTTATACCTCCAATTTGAAACACTGGAATTAAGACCATTTCCACTGAATGGTTCATAAAATACCCCAACAAGGCAATCAGAAACATGAAGAGCTTATAATACAATAAGTAAATGTAATACTAAAGAGACAAACTTCACATTTTACAAAACAAAACATAACCGTTTAGTTGCAAAGAAAATCTCCAACTTGAAAGGCAGTACTTAGTTTTCGCAATCGTCCGACAATAGTCGGACAGCAACAGTGTTGGGGAGCGTTAATAGACCTCCAGGCACAGGGTATCTTCCTCAGTCCTTTATAAACTAGTCTCTACCAATGGAGCAGCAACTGCTGACGCGGACTCTGTTGTGGCTGCCTCTGTTGTTGCTTTTTCTATTGTGGGTGCCTCATCCTCTGGCGCCACCTGCTGGTCTTGTTTGAGATTGATCTCTTGGATCAGTTGTGCGTTGGCTTCCTTCCACTCTCGGAACCGGTTTGAGGTAAGCTCGCTACCCGACAGCATCTGGTCTATCACTTGCAGATCCGCCTCTTTAGACTAGTATAGAAGACAAAAGGCAGAAATAATATGCATCATCAGTTTTAATCTATTTTCTAGTAAAAATGGATGATTGCCCCAACTATGAAAATAGATGAATAGAACATTGCAACATTAAACTGCGGCAATCTCGGAAAGTCTCAAAGAGTTTCCTTGAAATAAATACCAGTTAAGTAATTATCCATCCCCGAATGCGGTAACATAATGGTGATGGAGTCTATGACCCATTGATGAAAGCCCTTGCATTTGCATTATTGGGAATCTTACGAACTGGCTGTCATTGGTGACAATCCTGCCATGCATTAAAATCACAAGCGGGCAGTGACGCACAGTTAGTGACACGTCTTCCATCACCCATCAGTGGTAGTTCTGCCAGAGAGGGTATGGCCAAGCTACCGCAACAGACTTGCTCTTCAACTCACTTGTGTGCAGCAGTGTACAGCTTTTATTTTTCCATAAGTTCAGCCAAAGAGAACAAAAGGGACATCATCGAGATTGCCACTTTAACTACGCCCTCTCTATAAGCAATAAACTGAATATCATTCATATAAAAGGAAGTTATTCGTATTTACCCATTCATTAAATAATCTTGTGTCGTCCATGTATCACAAATCTGTCTATAAATTAGTTGTCAAAGATACCAAAAAGTCACATTAGAAGTTAGTATTAATAATTCATATTTTTGATGGGTCTGCCTACCTTTAGTGTGCTGTTGAGAGTTCTGATAAGGTGTAATTTGTCGTTGACGGTGGTGTTCTTGCAGCGCTTGATGAAGGAAGCCCGGAAGTCTTTCTTGGTGGATGGCTTGCGTTCACCGAGGGGCGAGAGGCTGGCCTGCTTCAGGTGGTTGTACAGCGTCTGCATCTCGTCAGAGTTAGTTTCTTGACCACCTGTCCAAATAGAATGGGATCCAAGCATCAGAACTCACACTCTAGGGCTATGCTTCGTCTACAACAGTTGGTTTTTAAGGGTTCCGAAACATCAAAAGGCTCAGAGGCATGAAACGTTTTTTTATGCTTCTCATTAGAACCATCAAAAAAAGAAAACTTTTATAACTTCATAAATACAGACCGTACATCTATATGGAACACTGGCAAGACACATTTTTGGGGGTGTCCATTGTTCCAATACAAGGTCTGACTCAGGACTAAATTACACAAGTTAACCCAGACTGGCCAGTTATTTATACTTGAAGCCAACATAAATGGGGAAATGTTCTTTTCATGTCTTCATAACAGTGTTCCAGTTCCCTTTACTTCGATGTTGGACCACAGATAGTGATCTACAAGCATCAATGTCTATTTTCCTGCACACAACTCGGAAAGGGCTAATTTGAACTAATGATGGACATGCTTAATGACTTACCAAGGCTATATCAGTGACTGTATGTTGTACGCACTTTGATTTTGTTGTATACTGGGAATGGGTTAACCTAACAAATGTTGATTGCTTTGCACTTGGTTCTATGAACATCCTTACTGTACCGACAGCAATATATTCTTTCTTCTTTCTACTGACAAATGTACTTATTGTAAATTGCTTTAGATAAAAGCGTCTGCTAAATGCCCTAAATGTAAATGTATATCATTTGCAAACAACAAAAAGCGAAAACAAGGTTTACCTTCGTCCCCAGTGCCTGGAATATCCAACAGTGTCTGCCCCTCAGCGGCAGCAGCAACACGTACGTCGCCATGGGAACTGCTCTCTGACAGGTCCCCAGTCGACGCATCCCTTGAGCTGGCCGGCGCCTCGCCTGCCTCTTCCCCCAGCTCCTCCTGCGGGGGCCGATGCGTGTGCACCTGCACCGAGCACACCACCGTGGTCTCCGGGGCGAGCCCGGGGGAAGCCTGGGACACCAGGTCCATCCAGGACTGCCGGTTTTTCACTAAGGAGGAGGCGGAGCTCTGTGAGGTCATCGTACTGACGGGCGAGGACAGCGAACCGTTGGTGTCGCTGGGGAGTGGGGAGGAGTAGGGAGGCGGCAGGGTGTCCTGTCCCAGAGAAAAAACACGGTACACTTAGCATATAAGCGGCTTGCAAATATAAGCTCACATTTTTTTATTATTATTTAATTAACTTCTCCTCTGGAAATCGATGGTAACCAAAGACTAAACCACCACCGGTTGCGGTTGTCCAGTGACTGACGTCCAGAAGAATCAACACTGACCTGTCCACTCGCAGGCATAACAGCTCCATCCACCGAGTCCCGCAGCGTCTGCTCAGAGTAGGGCGGCGGGGGGGCCTCGCTGGTCTCAGCTTCCTCGGGGTCACTGGCTTCGCTGTAGCACTCTGAACACACGCATGTACATGTACACCCCGTGTCACAACTCCCAGAACAGTTCAAATCAGTGAAAAAGATTACAGGATACGCTTCTGGAGTTCTGACCTGTTGGCGCAGCCTTCTCTGTCGACTCGTACTGGATGGAAGCCAACCCGAGCTTATTCAACCATCTAGGGATGAAACACAATGCATGCAATTCATTCAACAACTCCTACATCAACATGACAAGGTTTTATAAATCCATTCCTAAGACAACCGGGGACGAACGTGCTAGGCTGCAGAAATGTCTTGTTTACCAAGAATTCACATATCTGCACAGCCGTGTGACTTACATGTTCATGTCTTCGTGGCTTTCAGCAGCAAAGAAGAACATCATGACGTGGGGGTGACAGGCTTTGATGGCACTGCGGAGGGGGAGGCGTCGAGGTATTAACAAAAGCTATCACATATCTTTACCCTGTCAAGTTGGCGACTACTTTGAATGGCAAGGGAGGCAAATGTTGCACGATGTGACAAATTCAAAATTACTGTGAGGGAAGCTGCTCACAGTTAATATTATTTTGTCACACTTATGACAGATAGTTTTTCCGTCTGTGGGCCCAAACACTTCCTGTTTAACCATGTGTCAAAAGGGTGGCCTGTTTCACGATTTAACCTCAGACAGAATCAGCTTGTGTGAACAACTTACTGTTTCTTCTTGCACTCAATTGCCCGGTCAATGATGAAGTCGGTGAGATTAATAAACCCCTCGGCTCTTTCGGCCTGAAAACACACAAAAGATCGAAGGATCCTCTTCATTAATCCACCACGAACAGCCTGTGGCATTTGAGCTGAATGCTCGGCTCCATCAGTCTTAATTCATTGTGCCAGGAGGGTCATGCTTGAATTAGATGCTGACAGGCCATTAGAGAAACCTCTGGTGTCAGTAAACACAGAGGCAGAGCTCGTGGAGTATGTGTGACTCATAAATGACTTGACTGTGACCCCCTTGCACCTCACAATGCATCTGCACGGCAAAATGGTGACCCGAATGCACTCCGCACGATAAAGGACAGATTGTTTTAACGACTTAAGGTAGCTTTAATTCGATAATAATAAAATATCTATGATCACTATTAGCACTATTGGTAGTTATGGCATGGAAAGATAATGAGGCTAGAGGTAAACAAGAAAGGGCAGATTAATAGATTTCTTTACTTAAACTTTGCATAGCGTATAAAGAATGTAAACGTTTTTTTGGTGGGAACATAGGTGTAGGGTTACAGTTAATGTCTTCTTTTTTGTCTAAGAATAATATAATTCAATTTATGATATTTAAAGCATTCGCGAAATCAAATTGACAAAATATGTTATAACATGGACAGAATCAAAAATAAATTTGATTGGGTTCATACAGTCCTCGGAGTACTCACCAACTGATTGCTGTACCAGTAGAGAGAGGTCTTCTTGAGCACAAACCAGTACTTCTTCCATTTCAGACCCAGAAAGGCATCTTTCTTTCTGTAGAGCCAGCCCTGGTGGTCGGGATGGCCCAGTTCTTTAACTGAGATCCGTCTCCTGCTCATCGTCACATTGCCTGAACACACAAACAACCGACCAAATCCATGCATATCAATACGATGGTCCCGTGAACTCATACCGTAGGGAGGGGTTAAATATCGGCTATTGTTAAGCTAATGAAAAGCTAGAACCAGACACGCAGCTCTTAAGGGAAAAGTGACATTAGCTATACTTCTGTTTTCAGTAGGCAAAAAATAGATTAGGAAACGCGATACGGAAGAGGAATAAGTGATATGAGATTGCCTAAACCTACACAAAAAACTAATTGCACAGGAATAGAAAACACTTTTCCACCTACCTATTTTCAGATATGAATCACACAGAGAAACAATAATAATTCCTCTACAGTGTTATCAAAAGTGCATTGTTCAGAGCTTAAATAGACCTGATAACCCGCAGGGAAAACTCTGTATGGTTTAAATGCACCATCCGCGACAAGTCTGCTACATGCCTCAATTTCCCTGTCACTTGACAAACACCCACACAGTACGGCCAAATTACAGTTTATAGTGACAGGGTGAGATACAGAGCGAGAGAGTCGGAGAGCGTGAGCAGGATATATAGAACAACAAACTGAGAGGTGAGATCCTTACCTCCACGTGAACTCTTCTTCTTGGACTTGGTTCTCAGGGAGACCTTTGAGGACAGCGGGCAGAGAGGGGAGGTTAGGTTGTTTGTAGGGAATCAACCAATAAGAGAGTGCAGGACAGAATAAGAAGCAGTAGAAGGATCCTTGCAATGTGGCGCGCTTTAGCCAAGATTAATCTTTTTGGAACTTCCTCTTTCTCAACCCGGGTGTCTCATGCACTGTCACACTCACAATTGTCTCTAGGCATCTCTCTCTCAAGGCGCATCTCTCTCTCTTTCTCTCTCTCAAGGTGTCTCTCTCTCTCTTCCTCCCTCTCGCTCTTCCTCTTTCTCTCTCTCAAGGCGTCTCTCTCTCTTCTTCTACTTCTCGCTCTTCCTCTTTCTCTCAAGGCATCCGTCTCTATCTCTCTCTTGCTTTCCCTCATTCCTCGCTATCTTTCTTTGCAACACATCACAGATGGTCAGCAGCTGAGAGAATGAAATAGAACATCTCTGCTGGAAAAGTGCTTGAAGATCCCTTCACAGAATGGGGAAATAAAGGAGTGCAGAGGTAGTGTTATATCAGTGGAACATTGGGAAGAACAGCACTATACTCACAGGGTTGTAGTCATCCGCAGCCATTGAGGAGGGGGCCAGGGATATAGGGAATGCAGCCTATTAAAACATAAGGTGGAGGTGAAAACCAATGCTCATGAAGACATACACCGATGATATGGCAACTCAGTCCCACTGCAGCAGCAACGAGGACGCTTTAGGCTATTGGATCTGAATCATTATTTTAAATAGGGGGCTAAAAATGTTTGATAATGGGGGGCATTCATGTAATGATTTAATAATAGTGGAATAAATATGAGCAACGCCTTCAATTGTAAATGGTATTTATAAATGGAAGCTCCAGGGCAATATTCTCAAAATAAATGAAGATAAAAATCATGAGTCAATAAGCCACACAGAAGCCAATTATGGAGAAGAGGCCAGCACTTTGATACATGCCAATTAATTAAAACCCATAACTCGTTTCTGTTGATTAGTTAGGAAGAACTACAGTTTTATTTAGATAAAAAGGTAGTTATAAACTCTGTAGTTTTCTTTGGTACGAAATTAATGTGGAAGACATATGATCATCATCATGACGCTGGCAGTCAAAATGACCATTGGTCATTATTGGCAAACTTCCTCAGAACACTGAGTTCCTCATTCTCCGAATGGAAATTGCCTGATTTAAGTTAGAAAAACCGGCTGAGTTTAGTAATAATAAAAAGTATGTTATACATCCAAATGTCATTATAATTCTAAATAATTTAGAACCAAATTGATGTTTATATAAGTCACTTTCCACAGAAACATCTGACTGCATTTTGGACTTATTTGTAAATCTAATCTATGATACATTGATTGAAGATAAATAACCTAAAAAAAAAAAAACAGCCCCACCAGATTCAACCTTCAGGTCGGAACAACCAAAGCCCAGATACCAATCCCACTGAAACGCGGTTCCGCTAAACTCATTGCTTCCTCTGCCTGATGATCACGTGACGTTCATACAGATTTAATCACAAACTAACCCGAAATCGGGTCTGATGTTATTGATGAAACTACAGAAAAGTCACCCTTACCGTTAACACACCTGGCAGATTAAAGATTCAACTGAAACGAACTATCCAAAGCATGCTGATCGTACGCCTGGCAGAGACGGACACGGACACCATGTGAACGCATAACGTTACACACAGCGCCCCAGCCGCCGCTCTCTGTCTTGCACAACTAATGAAAACGCTCAAACATGCAACTCTGTGTTTCCGGCGGGTAGTTTCATGATCTCCACCACACTCACCACGGAACAAGCTTGACAGACCGGTTGCCTTGGTAATACATCTCCAATGTAGGCCTACAACATGATTGTGGCAATTTTGTAAGTAAGAGTAAAGATAACTTGTAAGAGTAAAGATAAAACACTTTGACAAGTATAGCACTTTGGGAACAAACGCTATTTGACTGCATCACCCTAAGTATTGGTCAGACGGCAAACATTTTACATCGGTAAAATCTGGATACAGAGAAAACAAAATTGTACCTATCAACAAAGTGAACACGTGTCCGACCAATTGAACTCATACCTGCCACCACAACTTCAGCAAATTCAGTTTGGCTTCAACACGTAGCCGAAAATCTAACCAAACTTTGGCAATCATGTTGTCGATGGAAAGCGACCTAATTAAGAGCTCAATGCTTTTCTTTTGGTCGGTGTTTCAGTGAAGGCCTGCGGCACTGGCAAACAAATGTTAGCCAATATTTCCTAAAGTTGGTCGTTTGCCTTAAACGCTTGCGGTAAAAGTCCACTAGGTGTCGCTGTGCTACAATCTAAGAACTGCCGCATGATTTTATTTTAGTCTCGAAAACGTGCGGCTGCACCTACACACCAGCCACCACACTCCATACGTGGCTGTCTCAATAGTCTATGCCATTGCATTTGCTGTTATTTATGCAGGGGGAATAGTGAGGTGTCAACGATAGCCTCCTTATGGCTGTGGCAGTAGAGTTAATGCTAGGCCACTGCAGAGTCGGCTGTGGTATAGCCATCAATGCTCTTCAGCGCCTCTGTGGTGAGCTGGCGTTGTAGACATAACATTCCCTGTGGTTCCTGCCAAAACACACGAGATGGAATAGGCTTATACTGTTCCGACAGAGGGGCCGGATGTTGTGGTGGTGGGCTATGTCTGTCTGCGCTGGGGCAGTGGTAAACCAACAGACATTCTCAAATCTCCTGCTATATCAGTCTCTCTTTCTCCCTCACTCTTGTTCAATCCCTATCTTCTTCTCTTTCCCTTTCCAATACCGATACAAACCTCATTCCTCACCTTATTTAACAAGTTAGACCTACCCTCAGCCACTATGATCCTTAAAAAAAATCGTTGACAACAACTCAGTCTCTACCTTGCTTATTTCTATGACACAAGACAAAGAGTGAGAGGGAGAACCATCCTTAGTACTAAAGTGATTTAAGAGTATGTCACACAAGCGTGTATCAGGCACATGGAAAGGGAGGAGGGAAGCTGAGGTAATCTGTCTGAGACTCATGTCAAAAGGCCCACCGGGATTCATGAGAGTGTGGATTGGTCACACCATTGTAGGGCTCAATCTCCCTTCACACTCCATGCTAAGAATTGTCACGGCACTTAGCTAATATCCCCCCCAAGACCCCTCTCTCTCTCTCTCTCTCTCTCTCTCTCTCTCTCTCTCTCTCTCTCTCTCTCTCAGAGAGAGAGTGGGTGGCTGGGTGGGTGGACTGCAGAGCTAGGGAGGTCATATCAGATCCAAGCGTGTGCAGATCAGCAGGAGGACCAGGACAGGCAGAATGGTCAGCTCCTAGGGTCTACTTGCACCTCTAGAGCCAAGAGCCAACAAGTAGCCCCCTCAACACTGGGGAGTGGGCACTATTGTTCCATTGATTTAAATTGTATTATTATGGAAATCAACGCAATCTTTACAGAAGTCAAGGTCGATGGCTGGGTATCTCCAAACGAAAACACTAACTGTGGTGTAACATAGTTTTATCTTTTCTTAACTTAAAAGGTGCAGTATGTAGGATTAAGCTGCATCAATGTAGGTTGCAGAAGTAGGATTTGCAGATATACAACAGGACATTTGCACGCCCAGACACGCACACAAGTGAATGCCATAGAATGTACAGCCTCCCCATAGGCCCTCTCATCCACAGATCCTCCAATGTCTTTTGACAGCTGGAGGTTCTCAGTGTCTTCAACACCACAACAAGTCACCATTAAACTAGCAATAAGGGTCCTCTCGGGGTCCAAACATCCCATTTGTCAGTAATGCACCTATTCTACCGACCCCTGTGGCGTTCCCAGTGTGGTACGCTCCACTGAGGGATTGACACCAACTTATGTTACTGTGGAGCACGAGGGTCTGTGTGTGTGTGTGTGTGTGTGTGTGTGTGTGTGTGTGTGTGTGTGTGTGTGTGTGTGTGTGTGTGTCCAAAGTTTGCCACGGGCAATTCCATTCCCACATCTGTAACAGTGAATTGTGCCATGGTAGGGCTGACTGTATTTACTTGGTCAACCTCTTGATAGTAGCTTTTGTTCCCTGTAATGTGTTGTTATAGAATTGGTCCAGATAACAGACATTCCTGATAGACAAAGACAATGTTTGATTAGGATTGGAATGTTTAAATGTGTTTTTAATGCTGTCTTTTGAGGTTTATATGAGCTTTACTGCAGTAAAGTTAATCTGCAATAAAATCAGCTGTGATCGGTAGGGTGTGTCTGTGCGTGCGTGCGTGCGTGCGTGCGTGCGTGCGTGCGCCTAGACCTACATACATGCGTCTGAAAGAACATTCCCGTCAGCATATCTCTGTGTTAAACTTTAATAGATTTGTCAATATGGCTCTTGCTTTTTTGCACCCCCATTGTGCCATGTGCGCTGAGGTCAAGGCTGTCCAAATTCCTCACCTTTTCCCCATCTAGGAAAGCATGCTCATTTGTTCAGAAAACACACTGGACACACATTTGTCAAGCCCTATTTCCAAACACACACACACACACACACACACACACAATTAGTCTTACCGCTTGAGAAAAGGACCAGGATCGCATGTGTTGTTGACTATATCTGTAATAAGAAAAAGAAACAAGATAAGAACGTTGCCCCAACATCCAGCAGGTCTCAAGTAAGACCTCCTATAGTGATCTTAGCCTGTGGTTAGCATCGAGTTCTGAGTTTATTTACAGTAAACGGGACAGACGTCACTAATCCCTACTGCAGGCCCAGTGGCTTTATCCCGGACCCTCGCTCTTCGGCGCGGTCAAAAGTGGTTGAGATGAAATGTACAACACATACTTATGACTGCTATAGCTCATCCAAAAACGAACCATTATCTTTCTATTATGCTGGAACACAGCTGGCTTCGATTTAGTCCTAGGAAAATAGACTTCGCAGCTGAAGGTTTGAGGCTTTGACATTTAGCCTGTGTGGTAAGGGCACTGATAATACATTTGGCGACTGGCCACAGTGGACTTGTAGACAACACGCGTCCTTCCCTGAGCTCAAAATACGTCAAGACGGCAACACAAGGCCTCACCCTTGTAATTTCTGGGTATGAAATAGTTTCAGGCTCGTCTTTCCTGCCTTTGGAATCCTGACGGGAAAAAAAAACCTGTAAAAAATATTCTGTCCTCCACCATCCATAAATCACCCCCACTTTGACTCAGCCTCCTTCATGATGGGTTTTGCCAGAGTAAAAGTTGCTGATGGACTGATGGATCTGAAGGAATGTCGCTCTGCAACGCCCCTACCCCACACCCCACACAGTAGGACACCTTCATTACGTGTGGGCCATAAACAGTAGTTGGTTCACAGCAACTAGAAAGCTATAGCAAGCAAGTGGCAAAGTGACATTACACAAAGGGACCAAACTCTCTGCGCGGAGCGACACAGCCTCTGGCTCTTTTCGACAGCTCCGTCAAATGGGCCATCCACATTCCACCATGCCGAGTTAAGCATCCTGTAGTCGCTGTTGCATTATCGGACGTACGGCATAAGCTTGGTACATATTTGGGGCATCGGAAATGTGCGTGTGCTAATTGGGTGTGTGACACACCGGCTTTGATGGGGTGTTTGTGCGCATTGCCGAGTAGAGACGTGTCGGGGGGGTTGGTATCACGCCTGGCTCAGTCATGAATCACTGGGACCTCTTCAGGGAATCGAGTTGTACGACCAGCCTATGGGGACTATCGGGGTGTGGTTACGGTGTCGTGTTATCTAGCGTTGGATTGGTAGCCTCATTCGTTTGAAACGCGGGGGGGAAAGGTGAAGGGTACTGGTGATCGGCCTCATTTGAGTCATCTCGATTTTGAAGGGGACGTGGAATTTTCTTAATTGGGGGACTGAATATAAAAGTTGATCAAAGCTGCAAGTGTATCGTCTGTCTCCCATTTGACCTAAAGGTAATTGTTCTTATGGTTGATTCGACGGACCATACTTACTCCTTGCGTGTGCATAGTATGCTTATGAGGGATAGGATTCTTGCACTCACCTGTTTAGGAAGTCACTGCTAGATCGCCAGTCAGATCCCTGTGATGTAGAGATTTGTGTAGTTATTTGATTGGATATTGGTTGTTTAAAGTCAAACTTATTTAATTGACTCCATCATCTGATTAAATCAATATGCATATCCAGTACATTATGTGTGTTTTATGCGTTTTAAGTCCAGATCTGCGGATCTATTGAATGGAATATATTTCCCCCTTCTTTAACTCCCCCCAATGATGTGCTTCATATAATTTGGAACAAAACAGAAATAAACATGACAGCCATTGCGAGCGATTTAACAATGCAAGGCAAATCTTTCAGCACATAAAGACGAAGACCTACCCAACCCTCTGCGTTAGTTGCCCGCTAACTTATGTTTGTTATGCAGCTGAAGCATGTTAGTGGTTAGCAGCAAGGGCAAGGACAGCGCAGGTAACAATTAGAAAGACAACAGATCTTCTGCCAGTGCAGATTAGTGAGGGACACCAGGTGTCCATGCCTTGGCAAGACAGAGAAGAGAGTAAGGAGCTTGGGAGGATGAAGTGGAAGACGAGAGAAGAACGGAGAGGAATGACAGGGTGTGTGAGGGGAGGGGAGGGGGGGGGGGGGGGGATTAAAGTATCGTTCTTCATAACAGGCACATCTTCATTTCCAAAAGGTTTAAACGTGCCTCATGGTTTCATTCACAGGAGGGAAAATATGCCTTCCAAGCAAAACAACATTCATAGAGCAAACCTGAAGCCACATAGAATTCAGTAAACCATTTATAAAGAGGTGCAGATTTCAAAAAGATTTCCAAAGAGAAATACCATTACATTTTGTTTAAATTACTTTGAGAACTTTCAGGCTTCAACCTTGATTTAGCATCCAGGTAGTTGCATCACCATATAGTTTGAGCAAGCCATTTTCACCGCATGCTTTTAAAAACAAAACGCCAGGTTAGGACGACTTCAAAATGTCAAGGCAAGCTGGAGAACCATTCATCACTCAGATGGACCTTCATGCAGTTGATGCTCAAGACTTAGAATTAAGAGAGCGGCACGCACACACGCACGCACACACGCACGCACACACGCACGCACGCACACACGCATTAATGACGGGAGTTGTATCATAAAATAAAGACAATACAAAAGCAGACTGAAATAAACTGCATATTTTAATGAAATTCTATACAAATCGTACAAAAAGGTCAAAGAAATGAATAATCGCTTTTGACCCATATGTTCTAAATCCTTATTTATCTTAAATAATACTCTCATGGAAGTCTTGGTGACACTTATTAGGACCTAATGGAAAAACAACATTCAACTTTGTGTATCCCAAAGACAAAGGGTCTTACACCTGTTAATCATGTCCACCAGCAGGAGATAAGGGTATTTTAGGTACAACATTACAGAGCAGATCCAAAAACAGTATAGATTGCATAGCTGAAAGAGGAGGAGAAAAATATTCGCTGGTGGCGACAAGAAAGATTGAAAAAAAAAACTTTTCCTCCATACCAACCAAAGAAGCATTGACCCTTCAACCCAAGTGACAATATTAATCATTGTATCTGTGCATAGATCATACGAGGCAGTAATTGGTAGATGCTATTGCGACTGATGGCCATAAAAGGTATAACAGGGCTTGTACATCGTGATGAAACATCTCTATGACCGCCGCCACTTTGGAAGCATGAGATCATTGGAATGTTGGTTGTAATGTAGGCAGTAATGCTTTTGTGGTCAATGATTAGCGATTAACCTTGAAATGATTTTACATTATGGGGAAAACTTTGTGTTTGAAACTGCCAGTGTTTTTCATGAGACATGGAAAAACAAAAGTTTTGAATAACCTAGGTATTTACAATGATTTAAGATTTCACAGCACTCAAACTCTTGAGCTGTCGGATTAACGGCAGCACAAAAACCCATGATGCATTCGGATGTACAAACCATGCAAAGGAAAACGCAATGAAAAAAAAAAAAGCCAAAAACCAACCACTGCATTTCCTTCTTCATGAATCAGTCTTGAAAACATTAGCGCAAACACAACCAAAAATGTCACACAATCGCAGTATAAACAAGCACGTTTTCTTGTGATCCCGGCGACTAAAGTATATCTAAGAACACCATGCTCCCACAGAGCAACTCAACTCAAACATGTTATTATAACTTAATATGTACAGACGAAGTCCCGACGGCAGCACGCGCGGAGCCGAGCGTCTCCTAGCCCTGATTATATCCTCTTGAGGTCGGCAGTGGGGGGGGGTAGGGAGAGGAGGTTGTATTAGGCCTTGTTAAAGATGGGTAGAAATGGGACGCGTCGCAGCGGCTGCTGCGAACGCAAGTCTTGTTGTGAAGTAGTAGTAGCTGGTGGTAGTAGTAGTAGTAGTAGTAGTAGTAGTTAAAGTACTGACACCAGGGCGGTATGGAGGTAGAAGAGGGGGTTGGGGGGAGGGGGGGGGGATGTTCAGAGTAGTGCGACAGAGAGCCCCCCCCAAAAAAAAGAAAAACGGCGGAAAAACTGCCAGACATTTTTTTTTTTTGGGATGAACTCAAAAAGGCACTGAGGAAAAATACAAGAACAGGAACAGAAGCCCCGTGGACAGGAAGTGCATCATCAGTGAGTCAATAGCTTAAGCCGCATGATCCAACTGACCAGTAGCGAGCGTTCTGCCGGGATGCGTTTGCTGGGAGGGGCGGGGCCTACCGGGGGCTTCCTCAGGTCCTCCTGGTACGGGATGGTGGCGCTGCTGTGGAGGTCCGAGTTGGAGTGGTAGCGGTGGCCCCCCCGGATGTGGTCCACCCCTCTGGTGAACTGCCGTTCCCCTCCGGGCCTGTAGGGCGGCGTGCACACGGAGGACACCTCCTCGGCGATGGTGGGGATTCTCTCATTGCTCAGGTATCTGTAGAGCAGGTCTTCGCCTGGAGTTGAATAGGGAATGAGGTGCGGTTGGATTGAGACTGTTCGGTTCATACTACCTAGCAGAGTGGTTGTTGTTGGTAAACCTCAGGGACGGTAGAATTATAACCGTCTTTTCTGTTTTCTGAGTGTTTTGGAAACATCCCCGCCAACTAAATGGATTCATTGCGATCCTTAAAGGCACCCAGTGCAACTTTATGTAAACATTCAATGAAAAATAAACATTCAATTTCTAGTCTTTTTTACACGTAGTAAGTTTCAATAACTCCATACCATTACATATCGACATTCAAGGAGCAAAGATGAGATGTCGTTGTGTGGTGAGAACTGATAGAAAATCGTAAACAACAACAATCGCCGGTGGGGAGAAGCCATTTTTTCCATTGACTGGAAGCCTGCTTTATTTATTGTAGGTTACAAAAAATAAAGAAAATGGCGGCATTGTTGTTGTTATCGATTTTGTATCAGTTCTCACCACACAACGACGTCTCATCTTTGCTGCTTAAATGTCGGTATGTAATGGTATGGAGTTATTGAAACTTACTACGTGTAAAAAAGACTAGAAATTGAATGTTTATTTTTAAGCCTCGAAAGTTGCACTGGGTGGCTTTAATGTCCTGTTATATCCACAAATTCTACTTCTGCATACCTTTTCTTCCTTGTGACCACGACTTGGCGTAGGGGTCGATCAGCCCGAGACAGGTGTCCACCGGCATGGAGAGCGGCCGCTGTTTGTCTGAAACAAACCCAAGAACCTCATGTCAGTGAACTACGGTCAAACTCCTCCCTGCGTGTTCTGGTTCACCAACCACAGATGTCAGATCTACGGGGGGGTGCCTCGCGACACGTACTGCGTGCGGGCTTGTGCTCCCGCATCCGGGGCTGGATGACGTTGGCCTCGATGGGGTAGCCCGCCCTCAGCTTGTCGTAGTCCCCCACGGTCAGGCGCCGCCGGCTCTCCTGGTCCAGGTAGGAGTTGGGCGACTCCGAGCCGCCGTGCCTCGCCTTGCTGGTGCTGGAGAGGGAGCCCGTTCGGCCCTCCCTGCGACGCCGAGAGAGAGAACACAAGGCCAGCCATTCAGTCGCTGTGACGCCGCACAGTGCGTCATACGGTGCGTCATACGGTGCGTGTCATAAAGTGGCATCACGCCGTGTTCTTCTGGCCCATTGTGTTCCAGTAGTGTGACCCTGATAATGGCGACGCCTGGTACTTTAGGCCTACAGATGTAAAGGGGGTGCAGCTGCAGCCTGTGGCCATTGATGTAGTGGGCTGAAGGCAAACCGAGGATAGTGTGGGTGAGGAGAGGGGTATGGGGTAGAGACGGGGAACGAGTGATTCGTCACCACGTTGGGGTGAGAGGCAGAGTCTGCTCGTTTCAAGATCTAGGTTTTAGGACGGGGGCAACGGTGAGCCAAGGTTTATTCACTTATTGCAGACATTGTTTCACGGCCCAATGAATCCCGGATGAACATTCAGAAGGATTGAAATACTAATTCAATTCCCCCCCCGACAATAAATAAGAATTTACTTTAAATGACAAGACTACTTTGTATAATTCGTACTTCATTCAGTTAATGTCTCCAATGACCGACACAGCTAGGGGTGCTTGCCCGGTGAAAGACAGCATGGGGGGGGGGGGGGGGCTTACCGTGGAGTATAGGGGACGACCGGAGGCGGGGGAAGGTACAAATCCAAAATGGCAGGCTTCTCCTTCTTTGTTGATCCGTTGGCGGAGCCGTAGGGCGACTGGGCTTTCACCAGGGAGGAATGGTTCTGGAAAGATCCACACAGCCAGTCATCAGTCTTCCATTCAAGTTGTAGTTCAATAGGTTTACAGACATATTTGTATAGCTGTTTTTTTTTTTCTCCAAGAAAGCAAGTCAACATGAGGTATGCCCTCCAATTAATTGCTTGAATGCAAACCTTGAAACTCAGTTGAAGGCTTGGCAAATTATCAATCCTTTGTTTCAAAACCTTCAAAACAGCAACACTATATGCTACGCCAACATTTCTTGAGGACACAAACATTGGGCACAAACCCGCCTGCACCTCACTTAATAGTGTCGGTCTCCCTAAGCACCATTGCTTACTAGACGGCTTCCTAAGCAACAAAGTGGTGTTGTTCATTCACAAACCTCGGTGTGGTGGACAGGGGCTACTCTGTTCAGCCTCCCAGATCCCTGAAACATCACCGAGACACACTCTGATGGCCAGCCCAGATATGGGTCCCAGCAACGTGCTCGAACAAGGAGCCGGAAGACAAAGTGGTGAGGGGGGCCTCTCTGTGATGCTCCAGATATCTACTGTGTTATGATGTCATCAGAGACGGTACCACAGCATGACGTGTGCTTTTCTTTTTTTCTAGGGTAAGTCTAGGGTTACAAGGGGCCCCATTGTCCCCCACTGTGGAACCAGCCCGATAGTGAAAACCAGATGCCAGGGTCACAGCTAAGAGCTGGGCCCGAGTTTTATTTGTCCAGCTGAGGGAGCGAAATACAGTTGTTAACGTTCCATAATTGAATGAAACACCCATCATTTGTCGGGGCCGTTACGACGTTTATCTGAGCTTTGAACCGACATCCTACAGGGAATTGTTTTGTGACCTTTTCCCCCCGATGAGGGCGGACCCAGACATTTCCCCTGGTCCTTTGTCCGGGATAAAAGGCTTGATGACCTAACCACTATTGATTTGTTTCTAACACATTACCCTCGTTATTCTCTGATGACCGCATGCACCGTGCCCTCGAACCTCCAGCCCCAGCTCGGCTACACACTCCCTTCCCTTAAAATAGACGCCTGCAACTCCACCGGCTGCCCGGGCAGAGGAACCCGTCTCCAAAACGGAACAACATCATGTGACTTTGGCTTTGTTTTGGGTCTGCCGTCTCCCGTGCAGCACGTTCCTAAATCACATCTTCACACTCCGCCACTCTCAGGGCTGGCGGTCGGGTACTTGTCTGCACTTGTTGCTTTTGGAGCCGACTCCCTCAAAACAAAGATAATTGGTTCAGAGAAATAGACAATGACCGACGGGCCGGCTCTGAACTTCAAAGAGGAAGGCTTAGCGAGAGATGGGCTGTGTGTGTGTGTGTGTGTGTGTATGTGTATGTGTATGTGTATGTGTGTGTGTGTGTGTGTGTGTATGTGTATGTGTGTGTGTGTCTAACGATGTGCTTACCTGTGGCACCGGGGGCTTCCAGCGCATGTTCTTGAGCGGGGCCGGGGAGAAGCCCGTAGTGCCCGATGGGCGCTTCTTAAGGAGCAGGACCACGCCCTTAGGGTCCTCCCTGAGCTTGATCACCAGGTTCTTTAGCTGCCAGCCCACCTGTCCCACAAACACACACACAAACACTCAGTGTGTGTCTCTACGGCTCTCTGTATGGAACGTTGCGTCGGTGATGAGAAGAGGATAGGGGGGTGGTGAGGAGGAGGTCGTACCACGGTCTGCTGGTTGACCTGGATCACCTCGTCTCCAGCGTGGATCTTCCGGGTCAGGTCAGCTGGGGACTGGAAAGCAAATAATGCAACTTTCACTCACTATTCATTTCATGAATAAAACAACTGATAAAATGACGATAGAATCCTAACTTCACTACGTCACAACTTGTATCACAGTCCTCTATCACAACATCATATGGAATCTAATGATTCAGTGTGTGTGTCGATAATCTATTTAGTTTGGTGCTAAATCTATTGGCCTGTGAACATTTGATTCAAATTGAACACTACACTACACTTTGATTATATAGAAGAATAGCCAAGAAGAAGAACTGAATACAAGGCAGATGTTCGACCCTCAGATAATCGTGTTTGCATTTGTTCAAATGAGTTTGTGCGAACGACGGACATTAATGTCGATATAATTATCAATCTACATTTGATAGTGATTTGAACAACACCGTTCATACCCAGATTATTGTACATTGAAATAAGTACAACTCAACCGACAACAAAACGAAGCACAGGACATAAACACAGGACATACTTCCGTATGAATCACCCAATCCGCACAAAGGAAAAAAACAACGAGTGAAAATCAGGTAGATTTAGTTTCCAGTCCAACAGATGTCAGCCATGATTAACCAGTCATTATGGATGACGAGGCAGAGCCTGCATCACAATTAAACACGAGAGGAGGCGTGTGACCGTGACCGAGGCAGTGACGTGGGTGCACATTAGTCACCGGCACGCCACCACAGGCCGAGACAGGACCCTTCTGGGCCACTGTCTCATCTCTTATTTTAATCATTTGATTAAGTTAAATTATGGAATGATCATAAAAATGAAACTGCAGCGCTCCATGCAAGGCTATAAACAGGTTTGGAGGCAATGTTTAGTTACACAACTATAAAGTGTGTATTAACAAACCTTATTTTCATTCCGATTCATAATTAACAATTACTTGGGTGACCGTGAACAAAGGAAAGGCACAGGCCTGGGCTGAGGGCTGCACCTTCGGAGTTATTGTTGAATAACGTGTCTGACATGTTCTACATGTATTTCTTATTTTCCTTTTGAACTAATTGATTTAATTCAAGCACACGCAGACCTTGTTGGTATTCTGTTGGAACAGCACTATGATCCGTGACAAATGGACTAACAAACGATGCATCTGTATCCACCATCGCTTTCCCAGAGGACCTTACATAAATGGATCTAAACGTTAACTAGTCAATGCCTGTCGATTGAGTGGCGTGCCCTTAGTAAACTGAACATGGACGTTCATCGCAGCTCACTAGGGCTGCCTCAATGAGATTCAATCATGTATTGGAAGAAGATCAAATAGCAAACACAAAATAACACCGTACTTACATGTTCTGTGGTTCCAGTAATGACATGCAAACCGTCATAGGTGGACTTGATGTACATACCCTGAGGAAACAAAGAGCCCAAGTTAGGCTTATTTGACATAGGAATGAGGGCAGGGCAACACTCACAATTTGACACACGCCGTCATTAGTTCAAGCCAGTCAAACATAGACGACCACATACACAGTGTTTTGCATAACTCACCAGACCCTCTCCTGGTTTGATATTGTTCAGCTGGACTTCTTCCAGGCATGTTGATTGGCTCATTAGTGGGTCAGAGGTGGTTCTTACAGTCTGATCGCAGATACCATTTAATACCTTAGACTGCAGACAAAACACAGAGTTAGGGAATAATGAAGTATGCCATGAACCTGATGACCTTTCACTTGGCACCATTCCATTCCATGTGTTGCTTTGCTTATTTAATATACCGAACCCATCACATGATGCAGTGGGGAAGGGCAGATCCGATCGAAGAAAGAGAACGAGAGAGAGAACGAGAGAGAGAGAACGAGAGAGAGAGAACGAGAGAGAGAACGAGAGAGGGAACGAGAGAACGAGAGAGGGAACGAGAGAACGAGAGAGAGAGAACGAGAGAACGAGAGAGAGAACGAGAGAGAGAGAACGATAGAACGAGAGAGAGAACGAGAGAGAGAGAACGAGAGAGAGAACGAGAGAACGAGAGAGGGAACGAGAGAGAGAACAAGAGAGAAAACGAGAGAGAGATAGACGAGAGAGAGAGAGAATGAGAGAGAGAGAATGAGAGAGAGAGAATAAGAAAGAGAGAGAGAACGAGAGAGAGAGAGAGAGAGAGAGAGAGAGAGAGAGAGAGAGAGAGAGAGAGAGAGAATGAGAGAGAGAGAATAAGAAAGAGAGAGAGAACGAGAGAGAACAAGAGAGAACGAGAGAGAACGAGAGAAAGAGCCCAGCCAGAACACCGAGAGGTCTGGAGACTGTCAGCAACAGGAAGCACTGATTGATGGCCGGGGGGGAATACAAGACCCACCTCCTCCGCCGGCGATTCTAAAAGACCCCCCCACCCCCCCACCGCCCCCCCTCGTCTGCCTCCATGCACTGCACATTACAGGCGCACCAGTCAACGCACGCTGACACACAATCACATTCTCCGCATACAGAAACACTCAAGTCTTTCCGCCTCTCTCCTGTAAAGGAACACACCCCCCCCCCCCCCCCCCCCCCCTTCCCACTCTGATGTGGGTAGCGACAGAGGTCGGCGATCACAAGGAGAGGCACTTACCACGTCCAGGATCTTTTCTTCCATCTCGTAAACAGTGCAGTCTGGAAGCAAGCGGAGAGCACATACATCAGCCAGAGGCCTCGCCAGAGGTAAACAACGGCAGAGAGGAAGAGGGTATTCAATGGCTCCGGAGTCAACACAAAGTACAGGGGTTGGGTGTGCGTGCGTGTTTGTGCGTGCACACAATATAATCAGGAGTCCAGATATAGACCCAGGGGAGAGAGGGGGGGGGAAAGAGAGAGAGAGAGAGAGAGAGAGAGAGAGAGAGAGAGAGAGAGAGAGAGAGAGAGAGAGAGAGAGAGAGAGAGAGAGAGAGAGAGAGAGAGAGAGAGAGAGAGAGAGAGAGAGAGAGAGAGAGAGAGAGAGAGAGAGAGAGAGAGAGAGAGAGAGAGAGAGAGAGAGAGAGAGGAGAGAGAGAGAGACCTTTTCAGATTCAAATGGTGGTTTAGAGAATGTTTGTGGAAGTTGTGACGGGGTAATACCGGCTAGGGGTATGGCGAACTAGGGGCCAAGTGTGTGGAGCGGCCGTGGGTTAAAAAACAAAGTTCATTTGAATTTTGTGTTCTATTTGTCTTGTAAAAACAAAGCCATCATTGCCGCCTGCTGTCTTGCAACATGCGTTTGTTGGGATACTTTGACCCACGCTATGAACACAGGAGTCCTGGTTTCGATGGGCGGGCGAGCAAACACTCAAATGAAGCGCCACACTTTCCACCACCTCGGCCGAGCGTCCAAACACGGCCTCCATAGAGATTACAGCCGCGGTATACAGGATACAGCCGAGGGTAACTCCCACTCAACCCGACTGTGTGGTGGGTGGTGACAGGGCCCTCTGGGTACAACAGCCCACATGGGGGAGGCGGTTGGCCGGCTGAGGTCCCCTGCCTGTCTACAGAATGGCCTGTATGCCGCGAATGCCCCAAAGGCAACCATCCATCAAAGACACCAAATGATGCTGTCAAAACTAAGGAACACCGATGGAAAAACAAAATGAAACGAGTTCCTGACCTTCTGAGGATTGCTCGGAAGCCAAACCTATTTGGTCGACTTGTGGTCTCGGTAAGCATTAGGGACTAGCATAGACATGTTCTGTCTAAAGAGCAGTTTTTCTTTTACTGTTGGTCTGTCGAAAACCATTGTGCAAATGGAGAATGGGGATCTCGCAAGCTTTTTCTGTTTTCCATAGCTTGCACATTCCACCAAGTGCGGGAGGGCTTGTCTATATCCATTGGCAAAGTTTTGTATCAAATAGAAATAAGTATATAATATAATAGGCTTTCCGAGTATTGACATTAGAACTTATCCCTGGTTACAAATGGGTCTTTCAGTGGGTCTGACAGGGCAGTTACGTAAACACGTTCTTTTACCACATGTATCCACACAAGTCGCACTTGAAAGAAACGCTAATGAATAGCAAGTTGAAGTGGTGCTTCAATAATATCCATTTACTTTGTTTCTTAGTCGCATGCCAAAACATAGAATGAGTCCTAAAATGTAAGAGTTGCAATAAGCACCACAATGTTGCAACAGTTGCACGTTGGCAGGATGCCATGACAAACTTTGGCACCATTTCTTCTCCTCTTTCTTATTAGTGCTACCAGCGCGCTTTGCAAATTGTTTAAACACAGCATTGGCTGAGGGAACGAGAGAGAGAAGAGAGAGAGAAGAGAGAGAGGCTGAGGGGGCGAGCAAGCTTCCTTGGGTGCGCGGCTTTCTCGCGTCATGTGTTTGACCCCAGAACCCAGCCTGGATCATATGACTCCCTGGGCAGCCCGGCCAGCCTTTGATCTGCGCGCGGGACAGGAGGAAGCCCAGCCAAGCGATGAAGTGGTGGGGAGAGCGGAGAGCACAGGAGG
Source organism: Gadus macrocephalus (assembly GCF_031168955.1). NCBI lineage: Eukaryota > Metazoa > Chordata > Actinopteri > Gadiformes > Gadidae > Gadus > Gadus macrocephalus. Next base: position 8,774,226 of record NC_082386.1, read on the forward strand.
TGGACGGCCTGTCTCTTAAAATAGAGGAAACAAGAGCCAACAGTGTGGACAGGGCCAACAGACTGCATGGTTGATGGGGTATCCGGATACACACGGTTGTTGTTGCTGTGATACCAGGGCTTGGGCCTGTACCCTGCTTTGTTTTTCCATCGGTTTTGTTTTTTGGAATTTGCCTGAAAAGCCAATTCATGACCATTGGGAACCATATATGCGTGTACAATGTGTAATTCAAGACTACACATGTTGAATGATGTATTTGGATGAACAGCAGGGCACAATGGCATACGAGAGCAGTAATATGAGCGGTTCATGTAATACGATCAATGAGTTTATGGTTTGTACTTGGTAATGAGGTTCAACCTAGGGCTGAAACAGCATCTTTGGACATGGTCACTTCTTCATTTGTGTCGGTATAATTTCTACAAATGTTTTATAATGCAGTCTCTACTTTCTTTGCTTGGAAATGCAGTGGATGGAGAGGACTGCTCTTCTAAGAAGATGAAGGTCCTGCCAGTTTCCCACCATTCATAGATTTCATTCAATGTTTTGCTAACTTTGCATGAAATCAGATATTCAATACAATAAATGTAGCGCTTATTAGAATAACAGTGGTGTGTGGGGTGTCAATGCTCTGTTAACCTGTTTAAAAAGTACAAAAACAGAAGACACCATCACTCCCCCCACACACACCCACCCCCAACACCTGCACCCTCTACAGCGGGGGCAATAAATTGAACCCTGACCACACATGATAGCTGCTTCAGCACATACAAGGATTATTCTGCACTCCACCCCCACCTCCTCTACCCACAATGTGCCCCTTAACTTCAACCTACAGCGTGGGAACTACCAACCCCCACCCCCCCCCCCCCCCCCCCCCCAACCCATGAACTACCGGAGCTGAGGACCCCAAGACTAAATCACCACAGGCGTTAAAATCCCAGACACCGGCAAGGTAATGTGCACTCTGGGAAAGGAATTCAGGTTTTGATGTAATCACCCTCCTTAACATCAGACCTGTGGTTTTTTTCCCCCCCCCTTCTTTCTGACAGCCACTTACGCCGGTTTTATTAAATGGTGACTGTTGAGCCACGTCTGCAAGAGGGGCCCCGTTTAAACACACTTCAAGGAGAACCCAATCTGAGATCATCTCACCCAAGGTTCACCTGAGCCGTTGTTTACACCAGGACTGTTTTGAACGCCAGAGCCATAACATAAGTCCCTAACAAAGACTCTGGTTAGAGGGAATCACCGCGCATACAATATGCTGTACAATCATTTGAGATCGGTTTTTCCAAGGCCGACACAATATCCGCCGGAGGGTTTTACCCTGCTGGCTGACCTCCAAGGCCGACACAATATCCGCCGGAGGGTTTTACCCTGCTGGCTGACCCCCTAGAGACCGGAGCACAGGAAATGACTGCAGACAGGCAGGTCTCCCTCTGCGCGTAGCTCGGAGGAGCAACGCGAGGCGCGCGTAGCCAAGAGGAGCAGCATGTGGAAAGCTGGCAGGCACAGCTAACAGGGCGCCACTTGTTTTATGAATCAGTCAACGCAAACCCTGCAATTATCATTAAACACGCCATGATCTTCACAGGTTTCTTCTGTAGCGCGCAAAAATATAGAACGCATTTAAAATATAAATCAAACACAAGAGGAAACTAAATTCATGTGTTTGTGTGTGTGTGTTCACAGTAGTACACCACGGGTGCTGGCGGGCTAACTAGCGTGCAGACCTGTTGAACTGTAGTGGTGAGGTCCAGGCACAGCTGAATGATCTTGTTCTTGGTGGATGTGAAGTCACTGATCCCAGTCAGGGGGGTCCTGCAGCGAGACGAGGACAGACCGATTGGGAGGTCATTAGTAACCGATCAGGTCGATGCAACACAGGGAATGGTTAAAGGAAATGGAGGATTTTCTGGGTCTGTACAAATCTGACTGAAGATAATTGTCACGCTGAATGAAGAAATATGGGTCTTTAAAACATTTAAGATAAATCAAAATAATCTGAGAAAAGGTTGTGATACAAAAAGTCACTTTGAGGATGAGATAATTTCTAAAATGTTGATGCATTGCAGTTCCTGTGATTCTCTCTAGTGAGGAATACATTAGTGACATATTCTACTGGAATTAAATACTTAACTAAAAACTACTTCCATCAATCAGACAAAACTCTGGATAAATAATATTCTCAAACCCACTAAATCCATAAAAACTCTGTAAACAGTGTTTAGACACTGTAATCTATCCCTGAAGCTGAACTTTAGCATACATCATGACATCACCAAGATAGCTCCAGCCAAATCAACCCAAAAAATAAAGTTAAATCCATGCACCGCTAGACTAATAATACAGTAAGCCTATGACAATATGACCTCACCAGACACACAATTGTAACCTAGATAGTCAAAGCTTGCTTGGTGGTTCCCTTTGCTGGTGGCATTCATAATGCAATGTTCACTAAGCGACACGCCCATGAAACGAATTGTCAGTGAAATTGACAGAGACCAAGACTCGGGGCGGGGGGAACGGGACGTGGGCCTACCTGTCGAGCCACGCCAGGAGGCTCTTGGCCGCCCCGATGAGCTCCACCACGCAGGTGAGGAAGTCGTTGGGGGGCTTGCGGGAGACGCTGCCCTCGTAGGCCACGCTCTTCCTGCGCTCCGAGGTGGACATGTGCAGGCTGTTGGTGGCCGCCCTCATCCGCACCACCAGGGTCTTCAGGTTGTCCGTCTCCACCCCGTAGTTCTGCAAAACCATTAAAACACCACCAGCAAGTTTAGAGAGAGAGCGAGAGACACGGTATCGCTCTTGGACTTGTGCCAATCCTCCCTACGGCCTGCGCTCGTCTCCGTCGCCGTTGACAGACGAGAGCACACTTTTGATTGCACTAAATCATGATCGTCGAGGGCGATGTGTCACTGTGCTCACCTCCCAGCAGGTAACCGCAATAAAGATAATGATACCAATAACACTACAAGAGGATCCTTGTCTGCAAGGAACCCTCCAGTCTCGTCTCACGCCGGTGAAAACACGCCGTCGCACGCAGTGAAACAATGAACTTTATAATGAAATGCAAACATGTTGTGAGAGAGGGGGGATTGAGTACAAACACCCCCCCCCCCCCCCCTCTCCTCTACGTTTGTTTGAACCCTGTGGAGGTCAGACCCAGGGGATGTACCCGTGGAGTCACCCGAGTCCCTGCATGTGGGCCAGAGGTTGCATTCTTGTCCGTCGCCGGCTTCCTGCCGGCGCATTCCTGTAGTCTACAGGTTATAAACCCGGTCCACTTCACTCGCTGCGTCGTCAAGCGTTACGACGGTCCGGGTCAGCCGTCCAGGGAGCTACAGCAGGGCCCTTGTAGCGACGGATGGTGTTCCAGGGGCAATAAAGTGTGTCGAGGGTGGTTTTTTAATGAGGTCAGCGCAGGGCAACCTCTCCTGGCAGGTTTGTGACACCAAACTAATCTCAGAAACTTAATTGATAGCTGAATTGAGGTGCATGTCATTTAGAAGACACTACATGGCCTGGGATGGGCTTTTGGACGGGGATTTATTCAATTATTGTTTGGTTTTGTTTTGCTCTTGGCCACTAACTTTTAAAGCTTTAGATGACTTCTCTTCTACCTGCTCAGTGCTTTAAGGAAGCACACTGTTCCTTTATCATGTAAAAATGCACAAAGCCTGCACGTTCATGGTACGTGACGCCTACAATAAGTCAGCAATTGTGGCTGAGTCACATGCACCCTCAAACTAATTACTATGAACAACATCTCGACTTTCGACCGCAATGAAACTACAGCAGTATAAAAAGTCACACTCTGTATAGGTTTCACATTGAACATGCCAAACAGTTTGGCTCTAGGTTTGCTTCAATAATTAAAAACAAGTCTTTGCGCAAACATAAAAAAACGAGCCTTGGGTAGATACAGGTCAGATCTTTTGTTTCGACCGTTGTCAGGCGGTTGAAAGGCAACCAGCAAGAAAAATCCTGGCCCTTGAGCCCGGGCACGAGTGAGCAGTGTGAGAGAGTTATAACATCAAACGTCTCTGCTACCTTAGTCATTAGTAGGCTAAATCACACAGCAAACCAGCTTGGACCGGTCCACAGATGTCCTGTGAGCTTATGTGTCCCCCAGACGGCCAGCCATTGAGCTTGAAAACCAAGCCTGTGCAGAAAAGCCCCTGAGTTTGTGATCAAATTCAGTTCAAGTCAACGCTCTCTCCAGCCAAAGTGCTGTTCTTTCAGTGGCCTTTTGTGGGGGGGGGGGGGGGGGGGGGTTCAACTGATCTGAAACCATGGTGCATTGCAAGAGGCTGTGTAACATGTAGGGTCACACTCTCTCTCTGGGCCTTGTCAAAAGGATTATATGCAAGTTTCCGGAGCAGAGGATTGAGGCGATGGTATCACACCACAGTGTTCATTACACTACTGGAGTGTCATGTATTTGCCTTCACTTTAAGAATAGTCAGGGAATCATCTGGAAACGCATTTTGCGTGTTATAGATATCCGCTACATTCTATAACTAAAAAGACGTGTCCTCGTCACCGCAAAACTCACTAGTTGGTCAAATGATATACGTATTGTAAATGCAATGACTTTGGGAGACAACTGAGGTGGGATTTATTTTGTATCCGTACAAAGCAGCCCACTCGAAACCAACGCCAAAAGGAGTTGGGTTTCTGGACGCGCTCTGCAAAAGACATCATGGCACAGAGAGTTCCGTCCGGATTAATCAACATATTCATCTCCTTTTCCCCTGACAGCCGTTGGCCCGCCAGTAAATGGCTAGGGAAAATAGCAGATTCCTGAATGTCTATTGAACCACATATATCAAACTACGATTAAGTTTTAATGCTGCAATCCTCATTACAGTAATAAAGCCCTGTAATAAAGTCATTGAAGATCACTAAACTGTAACCTGTGGGTATACCCTTAGTATGACACTGGCACAGAAATGTCAGCCGGAGAATACATTTAACCCCCAGCCGATGGAGAGTAAACAGCTAGCAGCAGTAACGGCTGCTAAAGTTGATCAACAAGAGCGATTTGACCCTCGAGCTAAAACCGAGTGGGGCAGGAAGCCCGGGGTAGGGTGAACAAGGGGGTCGGCTGTTCGTGGGAATTGTTTCCTGTCAGCGACAGGCTGACCTGTTCTCAGTAGAAGCTAACTGAATGGAAGGTGGTGGGGGGGGGGTCAATTCGTCCCAGTGGGGAGGTTGAGGCCTCCCTGCTAATCACATGTAGGAACTCATTTATCCATGGTGCATCAGCAAGAACATGTAAATGCAGTGCATCTAAAGCTTGTGAATGCAGTGCATAAAAAAAGAAATTGCCCTGGCTCCACCAACTGGTTCTGAGGGGCAAGCGGGAGTCTGGGCCCGATTACCGTGACCGTTCAAAACCAGGGGTATGAACCCCGGGGATGTACACTGAGGTACATTTGCATTAAAACACAACCCCTGCTGCCTGCGCCTCAAGTGCTTCCACGTGTCCGGCCCGGGACGTATTTCAGAAAAGAAACACATTCTCAGCTTGCGAAGAGACGCTTGGTGCGTCCTCAGGGCATTCCGGCGTCACCTTGTTGTGTTGGTTTCGCCAAGAAAAGTGAGATAAAAAAGGCCTGAAGGAACTGTAGTAGTAGTAGTAGTAGTAGTAGAACAGTAGAACCAGTTCAATGGAAAAAAGAAGGGATTAGACTCGTGATAAAACCAGTTGAAGAGGTAGTAGAGCAGTGAGGATAATGCTGACTCATCAGCGTTCCATCCAACAACCAGACAGAAGCAGGAGACTTATCCGCAGACATAAGGTTCTGGGTCCAACGCCACGAGGACGACGAGGGGCTTATAAACCCACGAGAGGGGCCCGCCGCTGAACAAGAATCAGATGCGGAGCGGCGAGATAGGAGCCGGCGCGGTTCTGGAGCATGTGGCCCCCTTCCCACAGGGCTCCTAGCAGAGCCCCGCTGTGGTGGCGGGCCGCGGAGCGCGCCGCTGGCGTCGGGTCCTCCACTGGAGGGATCCACCAGCGGTTGATCTTATCAAAAGGCAAGGAAGACCACCACCACCCACATCTTCAAAAGATGACCGGCCTGACCTGCGCCTTGGAGATAAACAATGACGGTATGGAAGTCCGAACTGTTATCTAGGGTGGGATGGCATTCAGCGGATGGGGTTTTTATCCCTGAGAAAAAAAGCAAACCTCAAACAAAACCCTAAATCCAAAGCATTCCCGTTTTCAAGCTTTTTCTGAAGGGAACATGTGGACCTCACCCCAGGAATGCTGACAATGATGAAAAACGAATTTATAGGAACTACATTCTGGAGGATTTTATGGGCCAGGATAGTGATAAAACTCCAAATGGATCCCATCTGGTGTGGAAACCTGGCTCTCTTTTGATTCACAACTTATTCTTTAAATACTCTTGTTTTCTTTCTGGTTTACTTGCCCTCAGTTCCCTTCTGGCAGAAGCCAGCAAAGCCAGGCAGTCCTTGTGACAACTCATCTGAGAGAACCTGATGATGGACAGCTGGTCAGCTCTCTGGGTCCCATTGAGGATATAGAGGGCCCTAAAGGGGAATGTTTGACAGAAACCAGCCAGGCGGCCAGGGCACGCGACCGGAGCTAACGGGATAGCTTTTGTTTTGTTCGAATTGGATGAAGCTGAATGGCAAACAGAATCCAGAGTTTGTGAAAGGAGTCCCAACAGAAGTCCAATTCCGAAAGGGAGTCGGAAAGTGAAACAATTTATACCAATTCACTCTCAAAAAAGCAGCTAATGCAGCTAATGCGTTACAACAACCAATCCAAAAAAGATCAGAGCCATCACTTTGTGTTGTGTTGTTCCTGGTCCCACAGACCCCCACCAGCTACCCTCCCAATGGGCAGAGGTCTACTGACCAGGGCGCACAGCAGGTCCACCGCCTCCAGCACCAGCTCCTGGTGGCCGATGCGGGCGACCCCCAGCTCCTCCAGGTCCTGGTGCGAGATCTTCAGCAGCTGCTCGCCGCTGATCTTCTCCCGCTCAAAGTTGTTCACGTACAGCTGCAAGCTGTCGTCCAGACCTGAACACACACACACACACACAGAGAGAACGTAGGCAAGGTCATTACAGGGAGGTCCAGGCTCCAAGCACACACAGTTGCATGATAAAACTCCCCATCCATAAAGATAACAGAAAAGATGGTTCAAAACTTCTTTTTTTTTGCAACCCTTTTCTTGTTGCTTTAGGACGAAAAATAATCTCGTCGAGTTTGCTGTTCGTTTAAGAGATAGCTCTTTCCCTGTCAAACTTGGGTCCATAAGTTGTCACAAGCAAAGATTAACTACCATACATGTCTTCTATCAGGTCTTTGTTTGTATGCATGCATGCATGTGTGTGTGTGTGCACAGTGCAGGCGGCAAACAGGTGGGACGGCTATCCCCCCTAGATAAACAGACGAGCAGTTAACAATGTTAGGTCAGTTAAAGAATAGACTTCCATTGTGTGTGTGTGTGTGTGTGTGTGTGTGTGTGTGTGTGTGTGTGTGTGTGTGTCCTTCTGCTGCTATTTGCAGGACCCACAATAAATGGGCTGAATTAACAGTGTGCCAACTGTCATGTCTCGTGACCACGCATGCAACAACTATTAGAGGGGGGGAACCAATTCAATCTCCCAGAGAAAGAAGGAATTGAGGAAGGGTTCAAGCGAACTAATAGTAACTATTATCAAATTATTTTCCTACTGTCGTTGGTGGTCACGCTATACACTTGTTAAAAGGAACACGCTCTCTCACTACCCATGTGATCCGTCTCTCCGTGGACCTTCATGTGATGTTGTGACAACAGAGGCTTGCCTTTGTGTGCACGTGTGTGTGTGTCTCTGTGTGTGTGTGTGTGGAGAGTGAAACGGCATCCTTCGAGCCATCAAAGAGGGCAAAGAGAAGAGGCAGCTGTGGCTGTGTAGGCCTGCCTTTGCTAAAGAGACTTGTCAGCTGCAAAACACACACACACACACACACACACACACACACACACACACACACACACACACACACACACACACACACACACACACACACACACACACACACACACACACACACACACACACACACACACACACACACACCCACCCACCCCTCTTTGGAGATTTGAAGTTCATTTAGGGGTTTGGAGGTCAAGTTAGTTTCCTCACTTAATCTGAAACATATGACAGAACTCCAAAAGTACATCTGCGCAATTACTTTTATTACTTTGTCCAGGATTATTATACAATGTTTTTCATGCATTATCTGTTCCAACTATTAACTGAAGAAACAACGGTACTCCCACACAGCAGCCTTTTTGTAGGAGAAAAGAAAAGTAGAAGACAGGTCAGAGAGTCGTCTGCAGGCTCAAATCAAACAAGAACAACCGATACTGACTCCTAAACCGCCTGGTCTCGCACCAGTCCAAGGCCGTTAGGCTCAGGAGATGATTCCTGTTCCTCGGAGTGACACTTCCCAGGCCAGACTTTCAGACACTTGGGAGCCCCGCTCTGACTTGGACAGCATTAAAAAGGTGAAAAGTGTGTGAAGAGAGAAGGCTTGGGTGGAATTCACCTTAAGAGTAAGGCAGTTGGAGTTTGTTTCAGGGCCTACAGAGAACAACCCAGACACTCTCATGACCAGAGCCAGACAGCTACTGTAGAGCAATCAGATGGAAACATAGAGGGGAATCCAGTGGCAGCAAGTGCTTCACCTTCCTGTGGCGTTAAGAGAAGCATTTCCTGTGGAATGTGGCCACGCGCCAAGCGCTACGTCTGTGCCCATGTAAGAAGGGGCTCGCAGGGAACTGAAAAGCCTAGGGTTTATGAAAACACTCCATGCCAAGTCTTCAGTGGTATTATTAAAGCTGTATTTAATCACAATTCTAATATTACATGTTAACATTCAGGCACTCACAAAGCTATGAGCATGGAAGCCCATTTATAAACATTGGTTGGATCTGCTTTTCCTTGACTTGCGCATTCCGGCGTAAATGTTAGTCCCCGACGCATCCCATCGTCTGCCTTGCATTTTCCAAACACCAAATGTCCTTCATGGGACTGATCAGCGATGGTATTTCAATTGGGGCCGTAGCCTGCGAGGATCAGGACGATGTGTGTGCAGGCATGTGCGTGTGTGCGGACTCGTCCCCTTATGGTGCTTATGATTGCAGAGAAAGGGGCTGACGGGCATGACTCTA